>NC_142937.1:56088881-56111381 GCF_046866305.1 Octopus bimaculoides | reverse complement strand
GTTACGTTAAGGAAGAATGAAAGGTAGTATAATTGGCGTGGGAGCGGGTGTTGTTGGTCTTGATGAAATTGTTGGCAAGTGAGTTTTTGAGTGTGGGTGACAAAATTGAACCTTGATATACACCAATGTTGCTACATGTAGAAGTATGACGTTATCTCGTCTTTTCTTTCAGAATAGCCTATAATTAGCGGGAAATGACTTTTCCTTAGAGAAAAATTAAAATTACAAATTAGTTTCTCGTCTTTTTTTTTTTTTGCGTATATCATTCAGTATGTCAAACCTTAACACATTTATCATTAATCGCTTCGTTTGTAATGGAAATGAGTCATGGATTAACATACTGGCGATGAACATAAGTTTCAAGTATTTCAAACAACAAATGTTTGAGAAAAGATTAGATGACTGTCTTAGCTGTTTATATATATACGCGCGGGCACAGATACATTCACATACACAAATACACACCCATGCGCACATACGCAAACACGCACGCGAACAAACGTACACAAGCACACACACCGCTGTGCACACATACGCACTAATACACACCCACATGCATACATACAAACATACACACATACTCATAAATAGCCACACGCACATACGCACGTACATACACAGACACATACACACACACGCGCTCTATCTGTCTCTGTCTCTGTCTCTCTCTCACACGCACACACACACACACACACACACACACACAACCAAGCACTCTCGCAGACGCACATTTCGAAGTCGGGATGGTGATATTTAGAAATGGCGGGGTTGACACAAAAGTTTAGTGAAATAAAGAAGAGGGAATCGGTTAATTCCTTAAAGAACCCCATGGATTAGTGACAACGAAAAGGTACTGCTTGGAATGTAAACATTTACAAATTCCTGTGTCTCTTTTGATGTTTAGCTCCAGGTTTTTTTGCATGAGAAAGGTAATACACATCTCCTCCGCCTACTTACCCAGGAAATTTGTGATTGACGCCATGCTCTGTCTGGGACTAAGAGATGACCGAGTCCATTAAACTGCAAACAGGGACCATAGGGTAAGAATAACTCACCGTTGTAAGCAGCGGTAGCATCGTAGAACTTGCAGATATTTTATGAGTTTCTATGGAAAAGCTGAAGTTGCATTATAGATATGGATTGGCAAAAATGGTCTTCACCACACTAGCTTACCCTAAATACCCATTGGATTAGGAAATTCTCTACCAACATCACCACTGCCACCATCATCTTCCACCACTGCTACCATCATCATCACAACTTCTAGTAATGGTTACCCCATCATCACTGTTACCATCACCATCAACACCATATGCGTGTGTGTCTCTGTCCTAGGGTTAACAGTCCTTTGGAACAAGGTTCGGCCAGTTACAATACAGGAATAAAGGATTCAAAGTGCCAAGTCTGAGTTTCATGTTTTATCAGAAACTATGACTCCGACAAAATATAAATCGTTTTGCTCATAGGGCACTAAATTAAGTGAAGGCTCAAAAATGTGTGCATGCATGCATACATACATACATACATACATACATACATATACATATATATGTATGTATGTATGTATGTATGTATATATATATATATATATATATATATATATATATATATATATATATATATATTGATAGAAAAGGTAAGACAACAAAAGAAAGAAAGAGACCTCGATATTATGTAAATAGAGGAATCTATCTGTAAATAATATGTGACAATTATTCGGTAGCCATGATAAAACTCCGAGTTTCGGATGTCGGGGCAGAAAGCCACGCCACCATCTCTTCAGTTATCTGGCCATCGATATGGCCAGATAACTGAAGAGATGGTGGCGTGGGTTTCCGCCCCGACATCCGAAACTCGGAGTTTTATAATGGCTACCGAATAATTGTCACATATTATTTACAGGTATATAATATAATATAATATTATATATATATATATATGGAGATAATGATGCAAAGTAATAAATAAAACTGAACTAAGAGTTAATGAGCACATGGGGTGGGGAACGGTCCCCTTTCTCCCCTATCAGCTACACTACCGCCTTCCATAAAATCCCTTCAGTGAGAGAAAGAGTGGTGTTCCAATGCTTTTGTTACCATACAATAACTACCGTATTTGATACCACACACCCTCCCTCCAACACGCACATCTAGGTAAGCAAATTATTCTGCTTCTACGACTTTGAAACTGAGATGAGATAATACTTTAAGATTTATTACATCACGTTCTGTTTGCTTTTCCCTATTATCACTCCCACCTCACTTCTTCTGGCTGGGTGGGTGTGTGTCTGTGTGTGCGCGCGCACACACAGACACACACACACATTACACAATGCACACTTCTAGTTGGGTTTATATATACACAACACACTTCTTTACCTCACCCCCTGCTGCTGCTTTCTCATTCAAGAGATATATAACACTATCTCCCCCATACACACATAATACGCACTTCCAAATGAAACGCCTTACTTTGTGCAGTTGCCAATTTTAGAATCAGGCATTACCTTTGGGACACGCTGTACACGGATATACATCCACACATAAGTATACATGTGTGTGTGTCTGTGTGTGAGTGAGTGAGTGCATAGAGTAACACCTATCTACACACCCATATACACACACGCACATACGCGCACAACAACAACAACAATGATGACCTTTTAGCTCGTATATAATTAGTGTAATTTTTGGTAATAAGACACTTTTACTAGCAACAGATGGTCAGGAACGTCTACTGATAAACACTTCTGTCTCTCTATCTCTACTTCTCTCTATCTGTAGCTATCTATCTCTCTCTATATACATTTGTGTATAAATTACTATATATATATATAACACATTCAGAACTTGTGGCGGCAACACCGGCAACAGTCATTTGAAGAGATTTCCCCAATCAGAAACTCTCATACATACAAAAACAGATAAAGAGTAAACAAACACATCGAAAGGAGAAACAACAATAGTCATGTATATTGTCCAGTTACTTTGTATGTTTTGTGTGGTCTGTGTTTGTTTATCCAGAGATATTCCATTTGAATGGTCTTACTGTAATGGTAAGTTATTATTTCACATTTACATTCTTTATAGAAATTCTCTCCACTCTTAGTTTTCTGTTATAATTCTTTTTATATCTAAGAGGAATATTAAATATATCAATTCCATGCTAGAATAGTTAGAGCGTCGATATAAAATGCGTTAGGTTATTTCTTCTAGCTCTTTACGTTCTGAGTTCAAATTTCACCTAGGCCAACTTTGCTTTTCATCCTTTCAGGGTCAATAAAATAAAGTACAATTCATGTACTAGATCGCTATAATTAACCAGCCCCCTCTCCCTGAAACGGCTGGGATAGTGCTAAAATTTGCTGAGAGATGCTGCTGCCGTTTTTGTATCTTTATCGAAAGGTGATTGAGAATGGCAAGAGTAATGAAAGTGAATGAATCTACTATGAGTATGCTTTTCTTTGTAGGAGGAAGGAAACTAGAAGGTCCTTCCGACGCCTTGAAGAGGGCAAAGAAAGCGAGGACGTTTTGTGTGAGGATTTCCCTAAATTACCTAAGGAAGACTGCCCTGTTATTAGGGATTCTATTCATTTAATTTTTCTTTCATTTTTTTTCCCTTACTTCTATTTTTATATCATGTTATATCGTTATTGATCAATGTAAAACATTACTTTTTGAGTGTTGTATTTCGTCTTTAGGCTCTTGTGGAGCCGAACAAAATGCCTAGCGACCTTTCGACTGTCTTTATGTTCTGAGTTACAATTTCACTGAGGTCGATTTTGCCTTTTATCCTTTCGGAGCACTACGGTCAATGTAATCGACTATTCACTCCCCAACCCCACATTGAGCCTATAGTAGAAAGGATTATTATTACTGAGTGAGAGAGCAGTGCATGCCATCAAAGTGACGCTGGGGTAAAATATACAAAGCCCAGTATACCCATCATGACTACCCATCTGATAAGGGTACACCAGGCACATGCATCACAACCATGTGTGCGCGACACGGTGATCTCATATCAAGGTTAACAGCATATGACCTTGCAGGTGTGGCCCAGTTAGAATTTTCTTCAGGTCGAGTAGCCCATCCCGCTCAAAAAGTCACTGAATAAGGGTTGTTTAAGGATTTTGAATGAAAGACTCATGTTTCCAGAGGTGAATTTGCTGTAGCCCATCTATTATACCAAGAGAAAACAATGTATATGTCATATGTTAACACTTCCAATCAGTTAAGATGAGAAGCCATGAAAACCACTGCCTGGTATTGCATCAGGTCATCCTGGTACAGCATCAGGGCGTGCTAGTACAGCATCGGGGCACCCTGGTATTGCATCAGAGCATCCTGGTATTATAATAATAATAATAATAATAATAATAATAATAATAATAATGATGATGATGATAATAATGATAATAATAATGATAATAATAATAATAATAATAATAATAATAATAATAATAATAATAATAATTATTATTATTATTATTATTATTATTATTATTATTATTATTATTATTATTATTATTATTATTATTATTTTATGTTTGACTTTTGTTTTGCATTTGTACAAGTTGGATCCAAGTCTCACCCAGAGACCTCAAGAGACAACAAGTTAGAAGTTCATGTAGGTGTTATGCCTAGGGTACCATATATTTGGATTTGTACAGTTTTGTTCAAGTGAATGTTTAAGAAACCGTAAGAAAATTATGTGTTTGCTTTAAAATTTGAGATCACATAGACAGTATTTTACGTAGGATATGGGCAGTTCCCATGAGCACTATCTTTTGAACTTCAGCCATTTTGGGGTTTCCTGGTATCTGAGCTAGGTAGTAATCAGCCCGTTTCGCTGTCATTCCCAGGGCACCTATGACAATAGGTATTGTTTTCGTCTTCAGATTCCACATTTTGCTAATTTCTATTTCAAGATCTTTATATTTGCTCAGTTTTTGGTAGGTCTTGACAGATACGTTTATATCGATTGGGACAGTCATATCAATGAGGAGGCATGATTTTTGTCTGAAGTCTTTCAGTATGATGTCTGGCCTATTTGCGTCTATCTTTCTGTCAGTTTGAATGGTGAAGTTCCAGAGGAGTGCAATGTGATCATTTTCAAGTACTGGGGGTGGTTTGTGTTCCTACCAGTTTTTATCATGGGGCAAGTCCAGGTTTTTGCATATTACCCAGTGAATATATTGTGCAGCTCTATCATGCCTGTTGAGATACTCTGTAGGCGCAAGCAGACTGCACATGGAGACAACATGATCGATGGTCTCATTTTGTTGTTGGCATATACGACATAATGGGGAGCTGCCGTTCTTTAATATGTTGGCCTGGTAGTTCTTTGTAGGTAGGCATTGATCTTGGGCTGCTATGATAAACCCCTCTGTTTCTGATTTCAAGCCAGAGGCCATTAACCATTGGTGGGTAAGGGCTTTGTCAATATCTGCATTATTCGCTCTCTTTGGGTATTTGCCATTGAGAGGTTTTCCATGCCATTTTTCAGTCATAATAGCTAAGGCAGCAATTTTAGCACGGGTTTTCAAGCGCTTAGCTTTTCCTGCAGGTGTTTCTAGTTCGTCTAATTCTTGAATTTGTTGCAATTGGAATTCACTTAGATATTCCTTTGCATGTTTTGTTACTGAGTAAGATGCTTTCTTGCTTTCATATTTTAAGACAAGTTTTAGCATCCAGTCCTCAGAGTTTTTCAGATAGGTGTCTAGGCCAATTGTGGCTACCTTCATTGATAATGCCAGCTGTAGAAGTCCTCGGCCTCCCTCTTGTCTTGGCAGATAAAGACGTTCTATATCTGCCTTAGGGTGGTGCATTCTATGCATTGTCAACAGTTTTCGTATATTATTATTATTATTATTATTATTATTATTATTATTATTATTGTTCAGTAGTTTTATTTTTATAACGTGCTTTCACTTCACTACCGAGCGCAGCTCTGTGCGCCTTGGGTATGTGCTGTGGTTTGCTGTGGTGCTTTTATGTTTACTGTATTGAAAGTGTTTTGCGTAGAATGTGTGCAGTACCCAGTAGTGCAATTTTCTGTATGTTACATATATTTGTAAGTCCTGGTATTTTTGTTATGTATTTGTCTGAGTATTTTTTAATTATACCTAAGGCACCTACTATGATAGGAATTGTTTCTGTTTTTAGACTCCACATTCGAGTTATCTCTATTTCCAGGTCTTTGTATTTTGAAAGTTTTTCCATTTCTTTTCGAGAAACGTTGTCATCTGCTGGTATTGATACATCAATTAGAAAGCATTTTTTTCCTTCATGATCTTTGACAACTATATCTGGTCTATTTGCCTTAATTTCTCTATCTGTGTGTATTGGCATATCCCAGAGTATGGTTGCTTTCTCGTTTTCTGTGACCTTTTCTGGCGTGTGTTTATACCATCTTTTTTCTGTTGTTATTCCATAGTGTTGGCATAGCTTCCAGTGTATATAGGTCCCAGCTCTGTCGTGTCTGTGAATATATTCCTTCTTAGCCAGGACTGGGCAGCCAGAGATAATATGATTTATTGTTTCTTGTCCATCTCCACATATTCTACAGTTACTTGTTATATTTCTTTTCATTATGTGTTTTTGGTAATTTCTGGTGGGGAGGCTCTGGTCTTGTGCAGCAATTAAAAATCCTTCAGTCTCTGCTTTGAGTCCTGAGCTTCTCAGCCATTGCTGGGATTTTTCTCTGTCTATTTCTTTCGCATTTAGTTTAGCCCAGTATTTACCATGTAGGGGCTTTTCTTGCCATCGTTTTATCATGGTCCGTTGTTGTTCTAGCTTTAGTTTGGATTTCATTTGTTTTATAGCTTTTGTTGTTTCTTCTTCTTCTTCTTCTTCGTATTTGTTAGGTAGATTGATTTCTTGTTTGTATTTGTCAGCTTCCTTAAATACTGAAAACATTATTATTATTATTATTATTATTATTATTATTATTATTATTATTATTATTATTATTATTATTATTATTATTATTAAGGTGGCGAGCTGGCAGAATCGTTAGCACACTAGACAAAATGCTTAGCAGTATTTCGCCCGTCACTACGTTCTGAGTTCAAATTCTGCCTTTCATCCTTTCGGGGTCGTTAAAATAAGTACCAGTTGAACACTGGGTCGTTGTAATTGACTCATCTCCACCTCCCCGAAGCTGCCCTTGTGGCAAAAAATTAAAATAATAATAATAATAATAATAATAATAATTATTATTATTATTATTATTATTATCATTATCATTATTATTATTATTATTAATATTAGTAAGGTGGCAAGCTGACCGAATCGTTAGCACGCTGGACGAAATGCTTAGCGGTATTTCACCCCTCGTTAGGTTCTGAGTTCAAATTCTCATCCTTTCGCGATCGATAAATTAAGTACCAGTGAAACACTGGGGATGTAATCGACTTTTCCTCTTCTCTAAAATTGCTGCCCCTGTGGCAAAATTTGAAACCATTATTATTATTATTATTATTATTATTATTATTATTATTATTATTATTATTATTCATTAGCATCTTCTTTCAATTCCATTTCCATTTCTTGCCATTTTTCATCTTATTGGCTTGATAGTTCCGGGTCAATAAGCTCTGATCTTGGGCAGCCAAGATAAAACCTTCACTCTCTGCCTTTAGCCCTGTGCTTCATAGCCACTGATAGGTGTCTTTTGTGTCTATCGGGGATTTGTACTGTCTGTCAAGTCACAACAAGGACCTCAGACAGACTTTATTTTACGCAATATGCGTGCAGTTCTAAGTAATGCCGATTTTTGCAATGCACCTAGATTGTAAGCTATTTCCAAAGTTTCCCAGATGTTTCTTCAGGTTGAGTGGTATTGGACCCAATGGTCCGATGACAATAAGGACAACCTTTATGTTTGACTCTCGTAGCTGTCACATCTTAGCGATCTCAATTCTCAGGTCTCTACATTTATCAATCTTTTCTCTTTCTTTCATAATATGTTGATTTCCTGTCACTGCCATATCGATTGTTAGGCACACTTGTTTGCCCCTCCTAAAGGTTACTATATCTGGCCTTCGGTGCTCTGACACCTTGTCTGTCTGGATATTATTATCATTATTGTTGTTGTTATTATTATTATCATTGAGTGAGAGAGCAATGCATGCCATCAAAGTGACGCTGAGGTACAATTATACAAAGCCCATTATACACATCATGACTACTTGTCTAATAAGAGTATACCAGGCACATGCATCACAATCATATTTGCGCGACATGGTGACCTGATATCAAGATAAACAACGCATGACCTTGCAGGTGGGGGCCCAGCTGGAAATCTTTTCTGTCCTGGCCCATCAATCTGATCAATATCATCTCTGTTCCCTTAGTGGGGTATAGCGGTGCAGTCTTGTGGTTACCAGGACTCATCAAGACTTGGATATTCAAGCAGACCCAACCATATTTGGTTGTAACCTGCCTCCTCGCTCACTGTTTGATCCTAATGCTGCGTAAGTGGTGACGACAACCCAAGAGTCAACGTCCTTCATTCTCTCTCAGATTCTTAGTCTTAAAAACAAGGAATACATCACTATATGCCCTGCTCTAGTCGATGAATTTCTTCTAGCTACTTTTTCGGGGCACGTAGAAACTGTCTCCATTTAAAAAATAACGCAAGGTCAACTTCCTTCTTTTGCCTGGATAAATTTGTTGGGCAAGGTAGTACTAATTTTTGTGACATACCTTTGCCCGTTCTTTCTTCTTTCTTTTCAAGTCACGATACATGCAAAAAATAGAATGTCGTTCTTGTTATTGTATTTTTTATGTTTCCGTCATGTAATAATAATAATAATAATGATAATAATAATAATAATAATAATAATAATAATAATAATAATAATAATAATAATAATAATAATAACAATCCTTTCTACTATAGGCAGAAGGTCTGAAATTTGGGGAAAGGGGGTAAGTCGATTACATCGACCCCAGTGCGTAACTGATACTTATTTCATTGACCCCGAAAGGATGAAAGGCAAAGTCGACCTCGGCAAAATTTGAACTCAGAACATGAAGCTCGCCACTTTGATAATAATAATAATAATAATAATAATAATAATAATAATAATAATAATAATAATAATAATAATATATCCGAAGGCCGGATATAGTAACCTTTAGGAGGAACAAACAACGGTGCCAGATAATCGATGTGGCAGTGCCAGGAGATTAACATATTATCATGAAAGAAAGAGAAAAGATTTATAAATATGGAGACCTGAGAATTGAGATCGCTAAGATGTTGCAGCTACGAGAGTCAAGCATAAAAGTTGTCCCTAAAATAGCACACATCCTACGTAAAACACTTTCAATACAGTAACTATAAGAGTATCACAACAAACTAGAGCACATACTCAAGGCACACAGAGCTGCACTCGGTAGTGTAGTGAAAGCACGTTATGAAAATAAAACTACTGAATAATAATAAAACGCCTTGATGCAATTCCAGGCAGTGGCTCTTATGTAACTTATTCGAAGTGTTATCATGTACATTGTTTTGTTTTGGTATAAAAGATGCGCTACAACAAATATTCTGCTCAATACCACAGATTTGCTTGTCAGTTGAGCATTAGTGGCTGACGATATATGCATCTCTAATCACGAGCAGAAGTAGTGGGGGAAGCATCATAGGCATGTGTTGAGAGGAATTATTTGGGGTTTGAATAATTCACCTCTGAAAACATGAGCGTTTCGTACATCATCCTTAAACAAACCTTATTCAGGGACCTTTTGAGCGGGATGGGCTACTCAACCTGAAGAAAATTCTAACTGGGCCCCACCTACAAGGTGATGCGCTGTTTATCTTGATATAAGATCACAATGTCGGGCACATGTGGTTGTGATACATGTGCCTGGTGTACCGTTATCAGACGGGTAGTCATGACGGGTATATTGGGCTTCGTATAATTGTACCCCAGTGTCACTTTGATGGCATGCACTGCTCTCTCATTCAATAGTAATAATAATAATAATAATAATAATAATAATAATAATAATGATGATGATGATGATGAAAACAACAAGGGCACTCAAAGAGCGCAAACCTCTGCCAAAGCAACACCAATGTCCTCTCAACAATTAGCCAGAGATGATTTTTAAAATGAGAATATCTGAAATAAACTCGACTGCTCTCACAAACGAGAATATTAAAAATGAACCCGACCACTGTCAAAAATTAAATTAAAAAACCCGGAAAAATAATCCAGAATCCTTGTCCGGTACTGGATCAACCCCAAAATTTAGTCAGTTCGTGCCAGTCACGAGGTCAGACATCCCTGAAAGTTTCATCCGAATCCATCCAGCGCTTCTTGAGATATCTTGTCCACGGACAAACAAACAAACAAACAAACGTGACTGAAAACAAAACCACCGTCTTCGCCAAGGCGGAGGTAATAATAATAATAATAATAATAATAATAATAATAATAATAATAATAATAATAATAATATTAATAATAATAGTATCTGATAAATAGTGACGAAGGTCTGCCGGGTCCCATATTATTGATATTTTTTAATGCTATATGTAGAACGATGGTGATAATGATAATCACTGTGGTTATGGAGGCGACTCAATGCAGGCACGTTATTTATGTATATATGTATGTACATAGATGTGCACGTGTATATACAAATAAAGAGAGAAAGGGAGAGATGGGATCTCAATAACAACTCTCGTGGGAGCCCCACGAACGACTCATGAAATCATGATACAACACAACCAATGAAAGAATTAACGGTGAGAATGGAGCTATAGCCGATCATGGTGAAGGTTTCTCGCCCGGCACGTCCGAAACCGCCCGCATCAGGGGCAGTGATTTGGCCTCGGACGGTCGTTATGTCACAACAGATCACATACACGGTGTGTGTGTGATCAGACATAAGTAGACGAAAATAACCCGAAGCAATTCTTCCGAACGTTAGGAGGAGACAATGGGGAAAATGTTCCTGATTCAAATCAAGCCAAGGAGTTCTGGAGCGGATTATGGGGAAACAATGTGCTGCATAAAAGGGAAGCAATGTGGATAGGAACAATCAAGACAGAATTACAAGGAGGAAAGGAACAAAGGAATATTGTCATAAGTACGGTTGACGTGAAAGAACAAGTGGGTAAAGTGCCTAACTTGAAAGCACCCGGACCAGATTGGATTCATGGCTTTTGGCTGAAGAGATGCCTAGCGGTGCATGAATGAGCCCAATTAAATGAGTGTGTCCAGAAAGGTACAATCCCCGCGTGGATGGTGACTGGGAGGATAACACTTATAATAAAAGATAGAAGAAAGGGGAATATTGTGGGAAACTATCGTCCCATAGCATGCCTAAACATAATCTGGAAGACACTCACTGGAATATGTGCAGCAAAGACATACTTTCCTGGCACAGGAAGAAATACTACCAAGGGAACAAATAGGATGTAGGAAGAGTTCTCAGGGTACCAAGGATCACCTGGTCATCAATAAAAAAGTTTTGAGGCATTGTAAAAAAAACATTATACAAACATGTTTATGGCTTGGATTGACTAAGAAGGCATATGATATGATGCCTCATTCTTGAATCGTTGAATGCCTGCTGATGTTTGGTGTTGCTGACAATATCACAAATTTTCTGATGCTTAGCATGAAAGAGTGGAAAACCAAATTGTACTCAAGTAATGTATTCCTTGGAGAAGTTAATATTAAAAGGGGAATCTTCCAAGGTGACTCGTTTTCTCTGTTACTTTTTGTAATTGCACTAATATCCATTACAATGACACTTAGGAAAGTTAAGATGGGTTACAGATGTGAGAAGAAAGGCCCATCATTGAACCATCTTCTGTTTATGGATGATCTGAAATTGTTTGAGAAATCTGAAAAATAGATGGATACCTTAACCAAAACAGTCCAGAAGTGTGGTAGGGACATCGGTATCGAATTTGGGACTACCAAATGCTCAGTACTTAATCTGAAAAGTGAGAAGAAAGCAGCCTACAGAGGATTGCGGTTACCATCAGGAAGGGCCATGGATTTGGTAGCTGGATGACATTCTACACAGAGAAATATAAGTCAAGATCAGCGAGGCATATCAAAAAAGGATGAAGATGGTGTTGAAATCCAGCCTGAATGCCAAAAATTTGATTACCGCAATGAATATCTGGGCAGTTGCGGTGGTTAGATATAGTGCGTCCATCCTCAAATGGACTAAGGAGGAAATATCAACACGGGATAGAAGGACAAGAAAGTTGATGATACTGCATGAGGTGCTACACCCTAAAGCAAACGTAAACAGACAATATATGAAAAGAAAGAATGGTGGCAGAGGACTAATTAGTACAGACCATTGTATAAGGAGTGAAAGGAGAATGCTTGCCAAGTGTTTGATAAATAGTGATGAAGACCTGTTGCAATATGCCGTGAAAGATATGGGGGTAAATGCAGATGAAATGATGGGCAAAGAAGAGCTTAACCAAGGAGCTTAGAAGAAGAGAAAAGAAGACCTTCTTGAAATGAGAATGCACGGACAGTTTAAAGGAATACACAGGACGTTAAGGATAATACAGCATCGTGGGCATGGCTTGAGCGAGATGATCTGAAGCGTACCACCGAAAGTCTGATCGTTGCTGCACCTCCCGCTACCTATTCAGTGAAGTATAATATCTATAAAACTTCTGGCATCCAGAAATGCAAACTCGGTGGAAAATGTATGGATAATGTGACTCACTTGGTAAGTGGACGTGAGAGCCTTGCACAAAAAGAATACAAGCGCCGCCACGATAAAGTGTGTGTGTATCTTCATTGGCTCTTACGTCTAAAATACCAATATGAAGTAACAGAGAACTGGTATGAGCATGTACCAAGTAATGTTATGCAGGAGGATAGAAAAGTAACGATACTCTGGGACAATGATTTTCAGACGGGTCGTGTAATCGAACACCGTTGGCCGGATATTGTCATATTGAATAAGAGAGACAAATACTGTCAGATCATTGATGTAGCCATACCAAATGACATGAATGTTGTGAGTAAAGAGGTTGAAAAAAATCACCAAGTACTCTGAATTGGAAGTGGAAATGACAAGACTGTATGGAATGCGAGAGGGTAATGTAAAAGTGATGCCAGTGGTAATTGGAGCGTTGGGCTCAATTCCGTTGAAACTTTAAGTCTTCTTAAGGCAGCTGAAAATCCCATGCAAAATTGATGTTTTGCAAAAAGCAGCCTTATTGCGCACAGCGCACATCTTAAGGAAAGTATTATCTGTCCGAGGTCCTTGTGACTTGACCAATGACTAAAGACTCCGGTGAATTTTTACCTACACTGTGTTACGAAGGAATAATAATAATAATAAAAATAACAAAAATAATAATAATAATAATAATAATAATAATAATAATAATAATAATAATAATAATAATAATAATAATAATAATAAAATAATAATAATAATAATAATAATAATAATAATAATAATTATAATTACCGGGACTAGATGGAGTTCAAGGCTACTGGATCAAAATGTTTGGTGAATGTCATGCACGAATAACTGCACACCTTAACACCTTGTTAAATGCAGACCAAGTAACACCAGAGCGGTTGTCAATGGATAGGACAGTGCTGCGCTTAAAAAACATCGAAAAAGGCAATACGGTAGACAATTATAGCCCGATATCCTGCTTGCCGTTTATGTGGAAATTATTGACTGGAATAGTCACAGAGTCAATGTATGGACATCTGGAAAAAAATGGAGTCCTGCCTCATGAGCAGAAGGGGTGTAGGTGTAAATGCAGAGGAACCAAGGATCAACTCCTGGTAGAAAAACTTTACTTAGTGACTGCAAGAGGAGAAAAACTAACTTAGCCACGTCATGCATCGATTATCATAAGGCTTACGATATGATCCCACATTCTTGGATTATGGAATGTATGAACCTATTTGGTATTGCATCGAATGTTGAGCAGCAATTGCTTGGAAAAAGTATGGCGAAGTGCAGGACGGAACTGACAGCATATGGAAGAAGTTTAGGGACAATAGAAATCAGGAGTGGCATCTTCCAAGGGGACTGCCTGTCCCCACTGATCTTTGTACTGTGCATGATACCACTAACACTGATTCTGAAGAAAGCAAAAACTGGGTATGTATTCAAGAGCTGCCAACAAAATGTCAACCACTTGTTATCTGTGGATGACCTCAAACTTTATGGTAAAGATGAATCCCAAGTCAGTTCCCTCGTTGATATAGTGTATACTTTCAGTGCTGGTATCAGAATTAAGTTTGGACTGAAAAAGTTTGATGTGTTAGTCTTGAAGAGAGGCAAGATCAAATGTATGGACGGGCTAGCGATACTATCGGGGGAGGCTATGAAGCTGATAGAAGAGACGAGCTATAAGTATTTGGGTATTCTGAAAATGGACAAATTGATTGAGAAAGAAATAACAAAAAAATTTAAGGTGGAGTACTTGTGCAGACTGAGACTGATCCTTAAGTCGAAATTAAACGGACGGAATAAGATTGAAGCTATCAACATCTGGCCGATTTCACTCCTTAGATGTGGAGCAGGGGTAATCGCATGGAAAGTTGACGGACTAAACAACTTAAACAGAAAGACAAGGAAATTGCTGACTAGATATGGGATACTCCACCCAAAAAGTGACACAGACAGACTGTATGTACCAAGAAAAAGAGGTGGAAGAGGACTGATTGGATGCGAACACAGCATTAGAGCAGAAGAAAACAACATGTGTAAAAAATGCCACAGAACCATTATTATTGGAAGTAAGAAAATCAGGCTCGGGTAGGATGGAAGATTGCAAAAATAAAGCACTGTACAAGCGCTTGAGAATGAATGAAACTGAAAATAGGTGGATAAAAAAAAAGAATGCATGGACAATTTCATAGGGATGTTGAAGATAAGACAGACAGAGAAAAAAGATGATTGTGGATGACTAAAAGTGATTTAAAACCGGAAACGGACGCTCTAATCTGTGCTGCCCAATAGCAAGCACTAAGAACCAATTACATCAAATACAGAAGTGGCAACATATTAGAAAGTGATACGTGTAGAATCTGTGGACAAAATGGTGAAACCGTATGGCATATTACCAGTCAATGTACGCCACTAGACCAGAAAGAATATAGGTGACGTCATGACAATATAGCAAGGATTGTCCATTGGACACTTTGCCACAAGTATGGACTTGACAGAGCAAAAAAAAGGCACGAACATAAACCCGAAGGCATCAACGAAAATGATAATGCAAAAATCCTATGGTATTTTATGATTCAGTGCCACCATGAGATAGAGAATAGGAAACCAGACATAGTATTAATTGAGAAAGAAAGCAAACGATGCTGGATCATAGATATAGCATGCCCAGCTGACAACAAGGTATGCGATAAGGAAGAAAGAAAAGTCGATAGATATGACAGGTTAGCTTGGGAGGTTAAGCAGTTGTAGTCGGTGAAAAAGGTAGTGTTCAACTAGTACTTTATTTTATCAACCCCGGAAGGATGAAAGGCATAGCCGAGTCTGATTTCGAATATTTATGCCTGACACTCAACCGATACTGTCAATCCAGAATCTTTAATAACAACGATTCTTCGTGATAGTTAGGATTTTTAATTGGGTGTAGAAATGGGCAGTCGTGTCATTCATATTTTTCTCAAAGGAATCGGTGGCAGAATTCAAGAAAATTTACTGTAATTCCTCGGTTCTTGTGTCAAGAAAAACAAATACTTTAAAGTTTTCCGACATTGACATATCAATTCGTTCGTCTATATACTTCGACACTTTTGTTTTCGCATTTTAAAAAACTTTTCTCTTATTCGCACTTTCTCAATCATTCTTGATAAGATAATTTATTTTTTAACAATAAATGTGAGAAGATCTTCATCTGTCCAGTATTGTTTATGTACTGTTTTACTATCTACTCCACTTCAGCTAACCTCAATATAAAGGATATGGGAAATACAGTTGCTGACGAAATTGACAAAGATCAATACAAAATGCTACAAATTTTTACGTTCTGAGTTCAAATACCACCAAGGTCGACCTTATCTTCATTACTTATGGGATCGATAAAATAAATATCTGCCAACGACGTGGATATATATATATTATAATGGAAGAGGTCGGTTTATGGGGTTACCCTGGGTTTTCCGTCCATAAGGGGTTTGGCCTTAGCGCGTATCGTCAGAACCCAAACCTGTTGGCCTAAGACCTCTTCAAAATATGGAGGAAGAAATGCCTCGCTGGGAAGGTAAACAATAGATGATTATCTCCCTTTACCATTGGCTATCGAGTTCAGGCCGCGCTGCCATCTTGCGGTGACCAAAACTCACGAAGGTAAACGATTGTCTCTCTTAGGCTTTGGCTGTCGGCTTCCGGCTGTGTCATTACCTAGCGGATTCCAAAATGCTAGCAGGAATTTTCTAAAATGCAAACATGGTCCAAAAATCTCCGTTCTGGAGTTAAGGATGCTCTCTAATATGAGCGAATCTTTTAGGATTCTCGTGCGTTCAGCAATGCATAACTTGTAACGTTTCGTCCCGTTGATCCTCGAAAACTCAGGCTCCCACATCAACGGGACGAAGCGTTGCACGGTCGGTGTACAGTCTGTAGCCGAAAACTTCTACTGTGCAAAAATCTGTAAAATTTTTTCACGGCAAAATTGTCGCTAGAACCTCTTTTTCAATTTGACTATAATTTTTCTCTGCTGATATCAGAGAACATGAGGCATGAACCACCACCTTCATGTTACCATCTTTATATTCATGTGGCATTATTGCTCCTATTCCATACTCAGATGCGTCTGAAACTACAACAATCTCCGTTGTAGGACCGAAGCGAGATATTACAAAACAGATATTAATATTTTTATAATTTTGTCAAACGCTTTTAGATAATTTTGTGACCAATTCCATTTCACATCTTTTTTCAGCAAATTATTCAGTGGAGCCCTAACGTTATGCATATTTGGGATATAATTTTGACAATAATTTGCCAGTCCTAGAAATGCTTGTATTAGTCGGAGGAGGCATATTTTGTATTGCGTCGTCGTCCATTTTTGTCAATGATTTGTCCTAAATATCTTATTTCCCTAAGAAAAATTCGCCCTTTTTTTCATTGAAGGTTTTATAACGTGATTTCTGCATATGTTAAATTAGTGTTGTGCACTAATACAGTATGATATATAATACCACGGAACGGGGTAGACACCAACTGTCTCCACTTGATGTATTCCCCAAAACTCTGCCAACAACTATAACCAATCCAAAACAACTCTCAACGAACTATAACAACTTCTCAACAATTTCCTGCGACTCCACAAACTCACGAACGACACCTTTCGACTTCCTGCGATTTCTCATCTGTCTCTCTCAGTCGAACATGCTGCTACTTATATGAATTCAACTAGTCCATTCTCACTGGAGGTGTTATGATTCTCGCCATAACATCCCTGCTTTTGAGATTTGACTTCTGTAGGAAGTGCAACTCGTTTATTTAATTTTATTCTATTCTTTTTTAATCATCATCTCTATCCAGAAGTTTTAATTCTTCTTTTGCTTAGGGACTATTTCTAGTCGTTCTGTTTGTTTATGTTTTCTATTGTTGATCCTCCTAGGTTCAACCTCTTTTGGCGTCGGAACATCGAACAAGTCATAACAAACTTCCATCGGTATTTCTTCTCTTTCTTCGGTATGTCTAGCCTTCAACCGGTTCAAATGGTGTTTGTGCTCTCCTATTTGGCCTTTTATTATGTACATCATACTGCCTATTCTTTTCGTCACTATACCGTCCTCCCAACCATTCTTATATATTTTGAATTGAACTTTATCTCCCATATTAAAATACTTTGTATGTTTCTTGGGTTTTCTCTATAAGTTTTTTTTGTAGGTAACGATTTATCAAAAATTGATTTTATCTTCTGGGCAAACATTAGCTCTGCGGGCGACTTGCCTGAACAAGTGTTCGGGTTAGGTGCTATCCAGTAAACCATTAAGAATTGAGTTAGTGCTACATCATTGCCTAATTCATTTCCTATTTTTTTTAGTGCTCGCTTAAATGTATCTACGAACCCTTTTTTAAGCGGAAGAGCGGGCACCGCCGCCGCCGAGCAGCAACAGGAGAGGAGGATGCTCGTCGCGGTGGTGATGCAGCGACACCCGGAGTTGAAGTCCATTTGACCTCGGGTGATACGGTGGAGTAGAGATGTGATTGATTGCATACCTCTCACAGAAATGTTTAAATTCGTACTCTGAAAACTGCATTCCGTTATCCGATACTACAGAGTTTGGGACACCGTATCGCGCAAAGAGTTCGTGAAGGAACCTTATTGTTACCTTCGAGGTTGTTAACTGCATTTACATATCTACGGCTACTTGGTATAGCTGCGTACTATGATCAGATAATACATGTTGTTTACTGGTTCAGCAAAATCTATACCGCGGAGTGTCTGTCTTAAGCCGCGATTGGAATTTCACTAGTGGTGACTTTGCTGCGAGTGCACAACCTCTGCAGGATTTCACCAATTGTTCCATATCACGGTCCATAGTAGGCCAATACACGTAATTCCTCATTACTGATTTCATTCTTGAAATCCCTGGGTGTCCCATATGAAATTCATTTACTACACGCATTTGTAGTGCGGCTGGCTTACAACTCTTTGTGCATATACCAACACATTATCACACAGAGAAAAATGGTTCGCATTTGTATTACGTATATTTTTCGTTTCTTTTATCTTTAACGTTTCTTTCATTTTTGCAATGAATTTGTCATTCTCCGAATTTAATTTTATATCTTGAACAGTTACTCCCGAATGACGTTACACAAAATGTTTTTTTTATTTCATTTTCCGCTCGCAACGCGGCAATCATGGTATCTTTGAATAGTTCTGTGGTTTTGGGAATTATCCTTGATAAACAATCTGCATGCCCAAAGCTCTTGGATGGTATATACTCCATTTTAAAGTTGTAATTCAACAATATCATACCCCAGCGTTGTAATCTATTTGCAGTATGAGTAGGAATTCCTTTCTTCGATTTTTTTTTATAATGACGGTCGGTGATCAGTTTGTAGCCAAAAACTTCTACCATACAAAAATCAGTGAAATTTTTTCACGGCAAAACCGATCGCTAGAGCTTCTTTCTCTATATGACTATAATTTTTCTCTGCCGCTATCAGAGAACGTGAATCATGAACCACCACCTCCGTTTTTATACTTATGTAGCATTACTGCTCCTATGCCGTATTCAGAAGTGTCAGAAGCTACAACAATCTCCGCTGCAGGATCGAAACGCCTTTGACTATTATTTGACTAATTCCACTTCACATCCTTTTTTAGTAAATTATTTAGTGGAGCTCTCAATTCATGCATATTTGGTGTATAATTTTGATAATAATTCGCTAGACCTAGAAAAGCTTGTAAGGTCGTGATATTAGTCGGAAGAGGCATATTTTTAATTGTGTCTGCCCTCGACGAGTTCGTTTGTCCTCTATTCCTGTCGATAATTTGTCCTAAATACTTAATTTTAGGTTAAGAAAAATTCACATTTATCCTCACTCTGTGTGAAACCGTAATCTCTTATTTTTTCAAAAACACATTTTACATGCTCGATATGCTGATCACGAGATTAAATTTTAATTGATATATATATAATCAAAGTGTGGAATTGCGAATTCACAGTCCGCTAACATTGCATCCATAACCTGTTGAAAAATTGCAGGTGCAACCTTTAAATCAAATGGTAATCTGTTGTATTTATATAGTCCTTTATGCACATTCACTGTTAGATATTTTGAGTAGTCCTTGTCTACTCTAATTTGTAGGTACGCACCAGAGAGATGCAGTTTCGAAAATATCTTGCCCCCGTTTGACTTCGCAAAAATATCCTCTGGAGTAGATAGCGGATAGTGACATGTTTTCAGACATTCATTCAAGCCAGTGGAAAAATCGGCACACACCCTCACTTTGTTATTCTTTCTTTTATATATATACACCATTGTAGATGCCCATTTTGCATATTCCACTTTTTGGATGACTCCAATTTTCTCTAATCTGTCTAATTCTTCATCGACATGTTTTATCGCAGCAAAAGGTACCGTTATTTTTAGTTTGAACACTGGTATTACATTTTCCTTAATATGGAAACACGCCCCAGTCTTAGTACACAGACCTAATTTATCCGACAACATTTCAGGAAAAGCATTTTAAATGTTTTTCTTCAATTCATCTGACACCTTATTCTAACTGAAGAAACAATCATTTATGTTTTTACAGAACATTTTTATGGGAAGGTTCCATAAATCAAACAACACCATTCAGTCACTATCGAACAAGTTTGTTGCATTTTTTAATACAAACACTTTTACTTTACAGGTTTTACTACGAAATCTAACGTCGCTTGCCATTTCGCCTAAGAAGTGTAATCTTTCACCTGTGACGCCTCGAGCACTTTTCCATGTATTCTTTAATATAGGTTTCCCAATTTTCTTCTACGTGTCGGTATCAATAATTTTAATGTCGCTACCTGTGTCTAGTTGTAGTTTCACGTTCGCGTCGTTTTTTTTATTTTTTTAATTACACATATTTCTTTTTCGGATGTCGTGACGACTTTCCGTTGAGCAAACCGTTTTAAAAGAAATTTTTTCTAACCTTTTTTGCTTCGCTGTGCAGTACGAACTTTTATGTCCTATTTTTGTGACGGCTAAAACATTTCCGAGTTTTAAATGGACAATCTTTCTTAAAATGCAGACCTTCACATCCATAGCATGGATTTGGTCGTAACATTCTTTTTTCTTTATTTATTCCCGGTCGTCATGTCTGTACTTGAAAGAAATTTTTTTCTTCAAGCTTCTTTACGTCTTGTTGCAAGTTGATAATTCCTTGACATCCCTCTGCTACTGCCTGCAGGGTTAAATTCTGGTCCTCCTGTTCTAGTTTTGTAAGAATCCGTGCACGTATTTCTGCATATTTATTTGCTGTGAAACCTTGCACAAAGATGAGGCATTTAAACACTTCTGGAGATAATTCCTTCAGTTTAAATTTTTCACACATCTTATTTACGATTCCGGCATAACTGACAAAATCTTCATCCTCTTTTTTTTTTTTTTACTAAATTCAAACACTTCCAGCGAGTGTTAAACAGGAAACTCTTATCGCTGAACATTTGGGATGGTAATTCAATTGTTTCCTCGAAACAAATTTTACTTGTTTTTTTTTAGGCAAGATAAAATTGCAGTATTTTTCATGTTCTGAAGGACCTAGTTTCCGTAACAATAGTCTCACTTTTTCATCGTTTATCCAACACTTGCATTCTTCCTTGAATATTTTTTTGTATCTTCTGAAGTATGCTGAATAAGTTAAACCTTCTTCTGGGTTATAACTAAAGTCAGTTATAGGATTCGCTACGCCGTCTGGCGAAAACGAACTTGCAGTGTTTCCCGACTTCAACATCAGTTCTAGCAACTGACTGTGTTGTAGTTGTTGCCGTTGTAGTTCTTGGTGCAACTCCTGTTGCTTTTGCAACTATAATATGCCAGCTAATAAGTCTTCCATAATTAACGAATTTTTTGTATCATTAAAATGTGTTAATGGCCAACGTAAGCTTCGAATCACCCGTCGCCACTTTTATAACCTGATTTCTGTATATGTCACCTTAGTGTCATATACTAATACAGTGTGATATATAATACCACGGAACGGGGTAGACACCAACTGTCTCCACTTGATGTATTCCCCAAAACTCTGCCAACAACTATAACCAATCCAAAACAACTCTCAACGAACTATAACAACTTCTCAACAATTTCCTGCGAGTCCACAAACTCATGAACGACACCTTTCGACTTCCTGCGATTTCTCATCTGTCGCTCTCAGTCGAACACGCTGCTACTTGTACGAGTTCGGCTACTCCATTCTCACTGGAGGTGCCATGATTCTCTCCATAACACAAGGTAAAGTCGTAATCCTTAATTTTTTCAAATACATACTTTACGTGCTCGACGTGTTGATCCCTGGATTCGCTTTAATGAGTATATCGCCCAGATATGAAATTGCGAATTCACAGTCCGCTGACATTGCATCCATAATCTGTTGAAAAATCACTGGTGCCACTTTAAACCAAATGGTAACCTGTTGTACTTATACAGTCCTTGATGTGTAAAAACTGTTAAGTACTTCGAGCCTTCATCGTCTACTCTAATTTGCAGGTACGCGTCAGAGAGATCTAATTTAGAGAATAACTTTCCACCGTTTAACTTCACAAAAATATCCTCCCGTGTAGGCATACGATAATTGCACGTTTTTAGACATTCGTTGAAACCAGTTGGAAAATCAGCGCACACTCTGATTTTATTATTATTTTTTTAATATATGCAGTTGGAGCTGCCCATTTACAATATTCCACTTTTTGGATAACTCTAATTTTTTCTCTCTCTAGTTCTAGACTTGCTTCATCGCTGCACAGGGTACCATTCGTTTTGGTTTAAATACTGGCATGGC
>NC_142937.1:55878881-55891381 GCF_046866305.1 Octopus bimaculoides | reverse complement strand
AACAGCCCACCAGGATCAAGGTTAAATCAAATGCTCAACATTCCCTCTCACAATGCATATACACTGAAATCAAAACAAAGAAATTCAAGACCATTTTCTTTTACTTCTCTCCTTACAATTTTGATTTCTTCTCTCCCTTTTCTTCTTAATATCCATACACACCCACTTGCATGGATTTAAATACAAAGTAAAACACTACCTATATCCACACTCCTATATTGTTTTTATATATATCTATCTGTATGATGAGTCAAAATACTCACAGGAACCACCCATAAACCCTGGAGAACTTTCTGATTGATGTAAATTTGTAAATAGCTTTAGCTAAACAATTGATACTGTCAGAACACTGATGCAAATTTTTTGCCAGAAGAAATGAACACAGTGATATTGCTAATTACATTTGCAATATTCTATGCATGGGGAATACAGCAACTAAAACATGCACTTTGTGGAAACATATGTAGCAATACATTAAAGGATTTATGAATTTCCATCTGAAAGTTCTAGTTATTGCTATATATATATATATATATATATATATATATATATATATATATATATATATATACACACAGAGGGTGCAGTGAATAAACTGCCATCTAAATTATGCAAAGATGAAAATAACACTGACATCTCATTTTAACAGATATATTTACCAAAATTACATAAAAATATCTTGAAATAGTAAAAGAGTAAATTTATTCAATAAAATCGCCATTGGCTTCAGCCACACACTCCAGATGACTTCAAAATATCCTGCAACTCTTCTGGAAAGTTTCCTTGTTGGTGAATGCTGTCATAACCCTTGCCTTCAGTTCATCTTTGTTGTTACAAGGAGTTTTGTTGATCTCTCACTCAACTGTGCCCCACACATAATAATCAAGGGGCTTGCAGTTTGGGGAGCTAGGTGGCCTGATGTTAGGGGTGATGTAGTCGTAGAAATTGTCTGACAGCCATGACTGGGTTCTCCTGCTTATGTGGCAAGGTGCAGAGTCCTGTTACCAGACACAGGGTCTTCCAACAGCCACCTTTTTGACCCAGGGCAGCACTACTTCCTCCAGGCATTTGATGTAGACCTCCATGTTGAGTCTGAGGCCATGTGAGAAAATGAATGAAAGCATATCATTGCCATCACTAGTGATCACTTCAAACACCATGATGTTTGATTTCTATCACTCTTGATACATGTCCTCAAAATGTACTGTCGTCATATTGACACACCCAAACACTCTGAAACGTTCATACTGGAGCTTCTGGCACAAATGCCAAGTAGTACAGCATGTTTTGAAATTTCTGGCTGAGTGAATTGTGCCATGGTGCTGTTTTTTCTCACAGACGGTGCCCAACTGACCCTACAATACTGTGTAGTTGACAAAAACAAAAACAAACTGTGAATATATGAAATTAAAAATATAAAATGGTGACAATCTACTAATCACACACAGTGTGTGTGTGTGTGTGTGTGTGTGTGTGTGTGTACACATACATACACACATGCATGTACAGAGTCCGCCAAAAAAATGTTTACACACTTCATAGAGAGAAAAACGTGTAGAAACATTTAAATACTAATTTTATTCAGACATCATGGGAGTAATACAGTCATGTTTAGCCATTTTTGTTTTTGCCGGGCCTTTCTCAACAAGGTTGGCATTTTAAAAAACAGTCAATTTACAGAGGGTGGTCAATGTCTGATGTGGAGTGTCATCAAAGGTTTAAATAAGACCATTTTTCTTTGAAGTACTATTACTGGCCAAGCATACCTAGACATGTTATGCACATCTTTTGTATCTGCCATGCATGTGCTTTTGTAAATGATGAATTTTTCAACAAGAAAAATTATGGGGTATCCTATCTTTGTTGGGTATCCTAAATGATGTTGTGTATTGCAGACAAACTGCCCTTTGGAAAGAAATTGAAATGGTACGTGCAGCAAGCCCACAGTACACTTTGGCCAACGTTGCCCAAGTAACAGTTCACTGAATAAGTGTCTGGAAGCTAATGGGCACCACTATCAGCAAATCTTGTAATCGTAGAGGTTAAAGGTAACTTTTATAAATAGTGTGATGTCTGAAAAAATTTACTATTAAAATATTTCTTTTCTTTTCTTGAAGTGTATAAACATTTTTCTGGCAGACTCTGTACATATCTATTTCCCATCATATGGGGGAAAACACTCTACACACACACGCATGCACATACACACACACACACACACACACACACACACACACACACACACACACACACACACACACACACACACACACAGGTGAGCATATAAGTAGTCTTATAATATTCATATTTACATATACATTACTGGTAATTTTCAAAATCCCCACTAACACACAACTGGTAGTTGTTATTCTTTGGAAAGTAACCACCCAATCAAATTTAAATGTTTATTCATGTATTTGAATTACATCACAACTATATTATATGTACCAGAACAATTTTAATTCAGTTTTCATCACATCTGTCTGACAAACAGGAATGTGAAACTCAGAGTAACAGTTTTGTGACAATTTTGCAGCTTTAATAAAAGTATATATATATACATACATACATCATCATCATCATCATCATCGTTTAACGTCCGCTTTCCATGCTAGCATGGGTTGGACGATTTGACTGAGGACTGGTGAAACCGGATGGCAACACCAGGCTCCAGTCTGATTTGGCAGAGTTTCTACAGCTGGATGCCCTTCCTAACGCCAACCACTCAGAGAGTGTAGTGGGTGCTTTTACGTGTCACCCGCACGAAAACGGCCACGCTCGAAATGGTGTCTTTTATGTGCCACCCGCACAAGCCAGTCCATATATATATATATATAAAGCTGAAGTTGTGTATCTGTATGAAGCCTTTTTAAAAGTTTATAAAAATTCTCACTTTCCACTTTTTCATTAAAATTTTTACATCAATGGAATTTTCTCGATGTGAACTTTCCAATGCAGTAATTAGATTTTTGAAATTCTGTTTACTTAGTGTGGTTTAATGGGGATTTGGCTGTTGTTTCTAGCAACTTTTATATTTCTTCCTTTCTACCTGTACCGGCGTTCTTACACATCGATCACGCGCTCAACATATAATATAGAGAGCAAGAGTAAAAGAGGAGGAGAGAGAGAGAGAAAGTGATACATACAAAGTCATAGATTAACTTGCTTTAAGACTATTCTTTCCTGCTATCTACCTTTTCACTCTTACTTCATTCTTCCTCTCTCCAATTTAATAGCTTTTTTCTATCCCTCTACCTCTAACATATTTTTCATAACATAGAAACATAAAAACACACACAAGCACACATACGTGAT
The DNA here is from genome assembly GCF_046866305.1 of Octopus bimaculoides. NCBI lineage: Eukaryota > Metazoa > Mollusca > Cephalopoda > Octopoda > Octopodidae > Octopus > Octopus bimaculoides. Next base: position 55,888,066 of record NC_142937.1, on the reverse strand, counting down.
TTGTGACAACAACATACACATAAACACATATACACATCAACATTATAGATATAAGATTTAGTTTGTGAGTGTTTCTTATATAAACACACGCACGCATTGCTATTTTATAACTGTCTTCCATTCTCCTTTCCTCTCTTTCTCTCTCTTCATTGCTCCCGTTCTCTATTCCTTTCTCCCCCTCTCTCTCTCTCTTCCTCTCTCCCTCTTCTCTCTCACTCTTTCAAACGCATACACGCGCACGTACACACAAGCATTCACTACAATACAACTCATGTTCGTCAATGTTTTGTAAATATACAAACTACGGAGCTTATAGACAATACATTGCAAATCAGTGAACTTCATTAGAAATGTGGGTAATTTTTCAGATTAACACCCACACGATTTTCACTAGGCTGTTAGGGTTAGGGTTTTAGGGTTACGGTTAGGGTTTAGGGTTAGGGTTAAGGTTAGTGTTACGGTTATGGTTTTAGGGTCAGGGTTAGGGTTTTAGGGTTAGGGTTAGGGTTAGGGTTAGGGTTTAGGGTTAGGGTTAGGATTCGGGTTAGGGTTAGGTAATCGTGCAGGTGTTAATCTGAATAATTACCGAAATGTGAAAAGTACTGACCCTGCCATCTGTTATAACTTTTGTTGTTCTGTTTAATATGTACATATATTATGCCTCCAAAGAAGAGTGTTTGCTGGGGAAAGAAAGCAACCGGTTTAAAAAGACAGCAACAGATTGCAGCAATTCACCACATTCCAGAAGCTACTTTGAACATAATGCAAAATGGTGCATCAACATCTACTGCCCAAATCTGATAGAATTCTGGCAGAACTGTGTAGCAACAGATCGCCGGCAATTGCTTCATCAGAAATTGCCGTCCTAGCTCCTGTGAAAAGGGATTACCCTGCTATGTATAATCAGGGCAGCACAAAAAGTTGTTTTGCGCAAGCATTTGTATAGCCAATTAGACGGATGAAATTTACGTACGCTTAATAATTTTACGCAAAACAGCCTTCAGACTTTCCCTATTAATTTTATCGTCTTTTGAATTATGAACATATTTACATCATAAGGGTTTTTTCGTTGTAAGGCTTTCTTTTTTAGTTAATTTTCACCTAGCAAGACTTATTGTAGATGGCGTAATAAGTCACACCCAGACAATGTCGGGTTATACTGCTAGTATATATATATATATATATATATATATATATATATATATATATATATATATATATGTACATACATACATATATGTGTGTGTGTGTGTGTGTGTGTATATGCATATATATGTATATAATAATAATAATAATAATATATATATATATATATATATATATATATATATAATAATGGGGGAGGCTGGTTCATGGGGTCATCCTGGGTTTCTTGTCCATAAGGGGTTGGCCTTACGCCGTATCATCAGACTCCACACCTGGTGGCTAAGACCTCTTCAAAAATATGGAGGAAGAAATATATATATAGATATACACATACATACATACATACATACATACATACATACATACATACATTCATGTATGCATATACATATACATATATACACTCACACATATATATATACATATATATATATACACACACACACACATATATATTCATACATACATATCATCATCCTCATCACCCTCATCATCATTATCATCATCATCATCATCCTTATCATCATCATGAACATCCTCATCAGCATCATCATCCTTATCATCATCATCAACATCCTCATCAGCATCATCATCATCGTTTAATGTCCTTCTCCCATGAGTTGGTAGGTTTGACTGGATCTGGCCAGGCATGACCCTGTACCAGACTTCTGTGTCTATTTTGGTAGGATTTTTACGGCTGGATGCCCTTCCTAACACCAACCAGTAAGCAGAGTGGACTGAGTGCTTTTTACATGGCACAAGCACACTCACACACACACATCTATCATCATCATCATCATCATCATCATTTATTGTATGCTTTCAATGCTGGAATGGGTTGAACGGTTTGACAGAAGCTGGCCAGGCAGAAGACTGCACCAGACTTCTGTGTCTGTTTTGCACAGGCATCCAGCTATAAAAACCATGCCAAAACACATACACACATATATAAAACTGTGTGACAAAATTTCATTTCAATAAAGCAGAATTTTCTCACCTCATACAAAGAAGATGCTAACAGACTTAAGATGTTGGTGATATTTAATGTCTGGTTATCTAGCAACTCATCAGAACCCTTTTTTTTCTTGCCACTTTTCTTGCATATTTTCAGAGTTTCCCGCAGCCATTGACTAGCAGTGTAGAAGTTTCCTTCCTCAAAAATCATTCTTGAAATCTGAAAAAGGTCAGTGACTGTTGGTTTCTGTAGGGAATGTTTGTTGAAGACAGTGCCATTCATTAGAAGTGTGAGGTCTATGTTCTTGAGATATTGCATCCTAGCTAGACCCCATGAAATTGTGATGAAGTCTTCTTCATCAGGGAAACTCTCAACCAAATTATCTAACTTCAAACGCAAACCTAGGAAGAAAATAAAAATAAAAAGATGAGCAATTAAACCAGAAAAATTAGGACTTATATAATTATACCTAGGTGTGTATTTCTGCATGTGTGTGTGTGTGTGTGTGTGTGTGTGTGTATGTGTGTGTGTGTGTGTGTGTGTGTGTGTGTGTGTGTGTGTGTGTTTGTGTGTGTGAATGAGTCCATACCTGTTACATCTCCGTGATGAGATGACAAAAGAAATAAGCAATGGGATTATCTGTTTGTGGATAGTGGTAGATTAATGTTGAAACAAAAATAACGTGTGCTTCTAGGGATCTCCCCTTATTTAATATGTGGGGATTTTGAAAATAATGTACAGTAATCCCTTGACTATCGCAGAAGTTCCAAAACCACCCTGCGATAGGTGAAAATCTGCAGAGTAGAAACAGTGCTGTACTGTATTTTTTTATTATTATTTTATAATTTCTATATATTTATTTTACTATAAATGCGAAACAACACCACAGAGGAATTGAAGAATTGACTTAAGCTTATATAACAAACCGCAATAAGTGAACTGCGATGTGGCGAGGGATTACTGTATTACACAAGTTTGTAAACTGTTACATTAAATAATAAAACCTTGCTTTACAATAAATTATTTTGATACATATTTCATATTTTCATCCCTGTACAGCATCATCATCATCATCATTTAATATCTATGTTCTATGTTGATATGGGTTGGACAGTTTGACAAGAATCCAATGAGCCGAAGGACTGCATTATGCTCCATTGTCTGCTTTGGCATAGTCTCTATGACTGAATGCTCCTCCTAACACCAACCATTTTACAGTGTTTTTTGGGTGCTTTTTTTTTTTTTGTGCCACAAGCATTATTGCTTGCAAGTCTACAAACCTGAGGAGTGGGGCTTAAGGCATGAGGGAAGAGGTTGAAGTAGAACAGGTTCTTGTAGAGGAGCTACATAGCTACTCACATTTGGAAGAGAAAGTAAGAATGAATTAAATATATCAAGGAGATAGACAGTGGTGATGAAGTGTCTAGATAGCACCACAGATAGCAAGAGCAATAGTAAGTGGGGGGATGGAGGTCTGCAAGAATGTATGGAAAGAGAAATAGAGGAAGTGGGAGAGGGAGGAGACGACCATTGTAACATATGAGGGTGGAGAACAATATTTAATGGATGAAGAATGGCTAACAAGTGAGATGGCTCTGAGTAGCAAAGGAGAAAAGTGGTATTGCGATGGGAGAAGAGCTGCAGAGGATGATATGATGTGGGGGTTGGAGGTGATGTATGGTGGAGATTGATTGACTGAGGTGCTCATATATATATATATATATATGTATGTATATATTAATAATCAGGAGAACAGAGATTTTCCATATCTATAAACAGTTATTTACAGTAAATAATGACCCTGATGTTACTGATCTGACATTACCACCAAGATGCACATGTAACAGTGTGCAGTTGATGCAGTTGAAATGCGTGTAGGTCTATGAAAGAATGCTGTAAATAACTGTTTAATAAAATTATAGAAGTGGAAAATCTCCATTCTTCTGATTATTATTAATACTATAGCTTACTCTATGGAAACTATGCAGCACTGAGTACGACACTCAGATTTACCAAGCGAGGAAAATCACCAGAGTCTAGCAACTTATTGCTAACTTGGGTATCATCAACATTTGCTATGGTTAGCTCGCATGCAAAACTGATTTAAGAGATAAACGGTAACCACCAGGATTACATATTCCTTTGAAATCATTTTTGAAAATATATATACAAATATAATAAATGCTCATGCAGGGAAAAATCAAAATTCCCATTGATGAACCTCTGTATGAGTTCAAAGCTTGTATATAAATGTACCATGCATAAAAGGGGAGGGCCATATTTTACATTGGGAAAATGGCTGATTCATTTAAGAATTGTTATTGCAACCATGTCGCCAGCTTCAAGAGAATCCATAAGAGACATTCAACATCTTTGGCTGATTTTGTATGGCGACTGAAGGAAGATAAAATTAAGTATAATATAACACACAAAACCATATAATATTTCCAGGAGATGCTGACTCTGCTCCAAGGAATCTCTGTCTATTCTGTGGACCAATGAGTAGACCATTAATAGAATTTCTGAAAGACTGTCAAGATGCCTACGTGCATATAAATGTACTTTCACACAATACAGTAGGAGTGAATTTGAGGAACTGTTAACATAATTTACTTTAAGGTATGGATGAATTAAGTTAGGCTTTAACCACCCCATTCTTATAAACACCTAGTAGTTATTTAACTTGCTGTGTGAACATGTGTGCACCAAACCACATGTATGCATATGCTTACATCTTTGTGGATGCTTGTATGAGTGAGTGTACATGTGCCAGGCAGCTTGCGTGAAGGCATTTATACATCCATATCCATTAACGGTTATTTTTAATACTTTTCTCATTGTATTACATGTTCATTTCTTTTTTTGCATCTGTTATTATTGATCTTCTATATAAATGAAGATATACTCTTTAATCTGCTGCTTTTCTTTACATGAAATGAGGAGATACATTGCGGAACTGTTATTTTAAGTTATATCTGTTTATCACCCGAAGAGACACATCTTCACCATCAAATGCTCCTGAACCAGTTGTCAAGAATCCAACCCATGAGGGATCAATACTAGATGTGTCAAAACAATTGTAGTGATGAATAAAAATTCTCGTATCTTTCATCTTCCGTCTTTCATTTACTATATATATATAGTTCAAATGATAAATAGATATACATACATACTTTTACACACATATATGCATATGTGTGTGTGTGTGTGTGCATGTGTGTGTGTGTGTGTGTGTGTGTGTGTATGTGTATAAGGGGTGTTCATTAAAGATTTCCCCTGACTCACTTCCAGTTATTGCAAGAAACAGAACTTGTACAGATATAATCATACACGTCTCTACATGGCATATTGTAAATTTCAACTTTCCACTAGTATTCATTTGTCTTTTACGGCTGCTGAAGTGGACTAAGGTGTTATAATGGAGGCAGTTGAATGTAGATCAGTGATCAGGTTCTTATACTTGAAATGTCATACACCAAAAGAGACTTTTAATGAGATGAAAGAAGTTTATGGTGACAATGCACCATCATATATGACATAGTCAAACACTGACATCACCAGTTCAAATGTAGTCAGACATCAGTGGAAATTGCTCCTTTTCCTGGATAACCACATTCCACCATTAATGACGACACCGTCCATAAAGTGGAAACCACCATTTTGGAGGATCATTACATAACTATTCGGCAACTAGCCAATGAAGTGAAGATAAGTGTAGGGTGCATAGAAAAAATCATTCACAACCATTTGCACATGCAGAAGTTGTCTTCACAATGGATTTCCCAGATGCTTACACCTTTTCAGAAGCAGGAACAAGTCAATTGCTCCCAGGCTCTTTTGGCAATGTGCCAAGAAAACGAGGAGGACTTTTTTGGCAGACTTATCACACAGGGTGACACACAGGTCCATCACTATGATCCTGAAACTAAAGTCCAGTCGAAGCAGTAGAAGCATGATAACTCACCACCTCCAAAGAAGGCTCATGTCCAACCCTTAGCAGGCAAGGTGATGCTCACAGTCTTTTGGGACCAACCTGGAGTAATGATGATGGATTTTTTGACAAAGGGCATCACAACTAATGGGGAATATTATGCTTCTCTGCTGCAGAAATTGTGGGATGCCATCAAAGCAGAGAGGTGTGGCATACAGACCAAAGGAGTCTGCCTCCTCCAAAACAATTCCCCAGTTCGCAATGCACATGTTACCCAGATGAAAGCACACTCCTGCCGATATGAAATCCTTCCTCATCCCCCTTACTCTCCTGACCTCACACCATCTAACTTCTACCTCTTTCTAACCATGAAGTCTTTTTTGAAGGGGAAGCACTTTTCAGATGATGATGAACTTATTTCCAAGGTAAAATCATGACTCCAGATGCAACTTATCGACTTCTACAGACAAGGTCGTCACAGCTGCATAAAGCAATAGGAGAAGTGTATCACCATTGGTACTGACTATGTAGAGAAGGATTAATAATTATGCCAAGTTTCCTTGGGAAGTGGATCAAGGGAAATCTTTAATGAACATCCCTCATATATAAATATATACCCATGCAGTGCTTCCAGAAATCAGTTTTACCATGAGGGGCAGGTTTAATGTAACATTATATCACCAAATATCCTGATATTTTGTCATTTTCTCTTCGAGGCTCAGGATTCTGAAGTCAGCCTTCACTATTTCATCTCATGTCTTCCAGGATCTTCCTTGTCCACAAGCTCCAGCCACATTTAGTGACTAGCACTTCATTGTACAGCTGTTCTCATCCATGCACATCACATGTCCATGCCAGTGCAGTCTTTTTTCTTGCAGCCTACATTTGATTCCTTTTGTGCCTAGTCTTTCTCTGAGCACATTTATACTATGACATTCAAGCACACTTACATTGCACACCCATTGGAGCAATTATCATCATCATCATCATTAGTATCATTTAATGTCTGTTTGCATCAGTTGGATGGTTGACAAAATTCAACAACCCAAGGACTGCATTGAACTGCAGTGCCTGTTTTAGCGTGATTTCTATACTTGAATGTCTTTTCTAACACCAACCACTGTACAAAGTGTATTGGGGGCTTTTTATGTGACGCTGGCTCCAGTGAGGTCACCATGTAATTTGCAAAACAAATAAAAGAGCTTTGATTGAGTGGTTTTGTTGTAGAGAAGGAAGGAACTGTATACCAGTTGCTGAAAGGTTAAATTATGATAGAGGGATTGATGTAGGTGTCATGCTATAGAGGAGATACGTGGTTAACTCACATATCATATAAGTGTGAGTGGGAGTGGATGGGAAAAAGACAATGATGGCAGTTATGAGATGTCAGTCTGTACTCTCAAGAAGGTGAGTATAATAGAGAGATGATGAGCAGGGTGGGAGAGTTGGGGGCAAAAGAGAAAAAGAGAGAGGGACACAGTGACAGAGATGGATGTCAGAGGTACATTGGGGTGGCTATAGTGAGCAAGGGGCAAAGGTGAGGAGGAGGTTGTCAATGGCAGATATACCAGGGTGATGAGAATGATAGCAGTTAAGAAAGAGTGTTAAAGATAATGTAATGACAGTCATCAGATATATCTCAAGGAGGCACACAGAAAGGGGTGATTAGTGGAAAATTTGGTAAGAAGGGATGATGTTGAGTATGAGGGATAGATTTTGAAAGGAAGTGATTCCAAGGAGGCGGGATGTAACTGGTAGCACAAAGGGGTAATGAAATATGTGTGTATTCTGCTCTAATAATTACAGCAGCTGAATTGAGTCATAGTTAGAAGAATGGAAGGATGGGTGTTAGGAAGATGAGAGGTGGAGAAGATTTAACAGGGGACAGATTGGGTGCAGAAGCAGAGCCTGGTAAGTGAATAGGCAAACATGTGAGTGTGTGTGTGTGTGTGTAGCTGATGTAAATATGGTTGGTTGATTTCTCAAGTCAAGCTTTACATCCTATAAAGAGGGGGAGAGAGAGTAAAAGAAAGATACCCAATGAGTTAATATAAGAGGTGCAGGATGAATACACATACCAGGCTTGGTGGCAGGCAATGAACAAAGGAATGCTACACACACAATGAGAGATAAAAAAGGAGAAGAGGGAGTAAATGATAACATAGTTATTGGAGGATTTTCTTTCATTTAGTACTAGCAGAACGGCATAGTTTTTTATTGTATTACTTGTTTCAGTCATGTAACTGTGACCATGCTGGAGCACTGCCTTTAGTTGAAGAAATCAACCCCAGGATTTATTCTTTGTAAGTGTAGTACTTATTCTATCGGTATCTTTTGCCAAACTGCTAAACACAGCAACATCGGATGTCAAGTGCACCTCTGTATGATAAGGCATGTCATCGAACTCTAAATGTATTTCCCACAGGAAAGACTGAAATTGGTGGTGATTTAACCCTTTGGCTCAGATAAAGTTTATGGTTTATGTTACAGTGCTCATTACATGTTCCATTTTTAAGGCTTTAGCGTACAGCGTTTCCTGGTGTTTGATGCAGAGATATGTTGCCAACTCATCAGCACAGTTCTCTTCTTGCATCTTTAAAAGTATCCTACACACCAGTTCACTTTTTTCACTTTAGAGGGTAAGTCAATTGCATCGACCTCAGTGCTCAACTGGTTCTTATTTTATCAACTCCCAAAAGGATAAAAGGCAAAGTCGACCTCAAGAGAATTTGAACCCAGAATGTAAGGATGGACAAAATGCCATGAAGCATTTTGCCCAGCATGCTAACGATTCCACCAATTCACAAACTTAATTAACTTAGAATAATCACTCTCTCTCTCTCTCTCTCTCTCTCTATATATATATATATATATATATATATATATATATATATATATATATATATATATATATATATATATATATATATATATATATATATATATATATATATATATATATATATATATATATATATATATATATATATATATATATATATATATATATATATATATATATATATATATACATATATATATATATACATATATATATATATATATATATATATATATAGAGAGAGAGAGAGAGAGAGAGAGATTATTCTACATTAAATAAGTTTGTGAGCAGGCAGAATCATTAGCATGCTG
>NC_142937.1:55785068-55878381 GCF_046866305.1 Octopus bimaculoides | reverse complement strand
GCTGGGCAAAATGCTTCATGGCATTTTGTCCATCCTTACATTCTGAGTTCAAATTCTCCTGAGGTCGACTTTGCCTTTCATCCTTTTGGGGATTGATAAAATAAGTACCAGTTGAGCACTGGGGTCGATGCAATTGACTTACCCTCCCCCACAAAACAAAAATTGCTGGCCTTGAACCATAATTTGAAACCTTATTATTCTAAGTTAATAAATATTCTACTTTTTAGAAATCCATATTCATTTCATCATTTTGTATAAACCTCCAAGAAGTTTGGTAAATGTTAAATTATAATTATTGTATGCATACCATATTTCTTGATATCACGCATGGTGGCAAAAGTATACTTCCAAAGTTATTTGTCATCGACCCGTGCAGCAATTTCATCTAACGTGCAGGACCATTTTGATATCAGCATGAAATTGGTCCAAATGCCGGCATCAGCAAATAGAGTACTTTGCTGCCCTCAGCAACACTCATGCATTCTTGTTACAACTACACATACATGATGTGTGGCTAAAGCAGGCCATTACGTTATATATAGCACTGACTGCACTACCTTTCTTACTAACGGTCACACCAAAAGTAACATTAATTTAATACATGACTAGAAACAACACCACTGTAACTATTACACCCTGTCTGTATAAAAAACACATTAAAGTGGCATGATAACACAGTCACAAGTTTTAATTGTAACTGCAACAAAGCATGCTGGGAAATGCCTTTGATTCTCTAATCGTGTGTTGTGAAGTGCTGGTGACACAAAATCTACAAGTCTCATAATGCACTGTACCAGCCACCATACCGCTCGTTTGGGTAGCACTTTCATGCGACATAATTCAGTAGTAGTAGCTATCTGTATCAATGACCAAGAGAAAAGTTGATGCTGAAAACAGAGCCTTTCAAATCTGGTGGGAAACCGAGTACATGTTTACTGACATTGATGGCAAACCTGTGTGCCTTAATTGTGGTGCAAATATTGTTGTACTTAAAGAGTATAATTTCAAACGCCACTACAAGACAAAACATCAGGACAAGTATAAATACCTCACTGCTGAGCAGAAGTAACGAATGGTAGATGAGTTGGAGAGGAATCTCACATTACAACAGACATTTTTAACCAAAGCAAAATCACAAACTGAAGCTGCTATTAAAGCAAGTTTTATTGTGGCAGAGGAGATCACAAAATCAGCCCAGTCATTTATTGAAGGAGAGTTTGTGAAGCGCTGCATGATGAAAATGTATAATGTTTTGTATTCAGACAAGAAGCAACTGTTTGCTAATGTGAGTATTAGCAGAAATACAGTTGCTGATTGGGTGTGTGAGATGGCCACTGATTTAAAAACACAGCTGATTGAAAAAGGGAAAGATTTTCTCACATACTCTCTTGCTGTGGATGAGACTACTGACATGACTGATATGGCACAGCTGGCTATCTTAATCCTTGGAGTGGACTCCAATTTCTTCGTCATAGAGGAAATTTTGTACATTAAATCAATGCATGAGACAACAACAGGAAAAGACCATTTTGAAAAAATATGTCAGAGTGTAACCAACATGAAACTGCCCTGGGATAAACTTGTTGAACTTACAACAGATAGAGCACCAGCGATGTGTGGTGAAAAAAGTGGACTGGTGTGTAGGATACTTTTAAAGATGCAAGAAGAGAACTGTGCTGGTGAGTTGACAACATATCTCTGCATCAAACACCAGGAAATACTGTGCACTAAAGCCTTAAAAATGGAACATGTAATGAGTGCTGTAACATAAACCATAAACTTTATCCGAGCCAAAGGGTTAAATCACCACCAATTTCAGTCTTTCCTGTGGGAAATACACTTAGAGTTCGATTACATGCCTTATCATACAGAGGTACAGTGGCTCGGTTGGGGAAAGATCCACAATATAGTTTTTGAGCTGGTTGAGGAGATATGTCAGTTCATGGACAGTAAAGGAAAATAATCTAAAGTTCGGCGGGATGAAAAGTGGGAATGTGAGCTGGTGTTTCTGGTTGATATAACTGTGCATCTCAATGTTTTAAATATCCAGCTCCAGGGACAGGATCACATGATCTGTGATATGTATGATGCAGTGAAGGCATTTCAAGTGAAGCTGTGCATATGGGAGACGCATATGCATCAATTGAACTTGTCTCACCTTCTCTGTTGCCAAGTAATATTGAGCCAAGTTAGTGTTATGGTGTTCCCAAGGCAACTCTTTGCTGATAAATTGAGTGCACTCTGCACAGAATTTGCACGGCATTTTAGTGACTTTCAAGCACAGAAAAATCATTTCGAGCTGCTTTGCAACCCATTTGCCATCAATGAGGAAACTGCACCTGTACAGATTCAAATGGAGCTGATAGAATTGCAGTGTAATGGGGCATTAAAAACAAAGTATGAATCTGTGGGGCCTGCACAGTTCACTCGCTTCATACCTGAATGCCCCAACTCCATTTACATACAGCTTGAATGCTATCTTTGTTTGGAAGCACATATCCATGCAAGCAGCTGTTCTCTGTGATGAAGATGAATAAAATGTCACATAGGAGTTGTCTCACAGATCAACACCTGCAATCCATCCTGAGAGTCTCAACAACACAGAACCTTGCCCCAAACATCAGTGAACTTGTTGCCAAGAAAAGATGCCAAGTATGTAGCTTGGACAAATTTGCATAAAGAAAATTGAAAGTTTTGATTTATTATTTTAATTTTCACTAAAAAGCATAGTTTTTATTTATTTTTTTAAATTTTTTTTTTTGCAACATGTTCTTATTTTAAATTTTTATAATTTTGATGGAAGATATTTTTATGCAGAGCAAAATATTTGAAGTAATTAAGTTAATTTGTAGTTGGAGTAAAATTATATACCATCTGTTTCAATACATGTTCATGTTCAAAAAGTTTTAGTCTATTCAATAAGTGTTTGCCCTGTTTGGCCCATGACCTAAATTTTGCTTTGAGTTTGGGCCCCCTGTGCGGTTGAGTTTATGTAGTATATATAAAACGATTTACTCTGAAAGAAAAACATAAATAGAACAGCAAAAAAGGAAACCATAAATAGAACAAAAAGAAAATTAATTCTGCACACAAACCTTTGTGTTGAATTTTCTTCACCAGAATTTTATTAAAGATCTTTAGCCATTGATAATAAAGCCGTTTTATTAAATGGAAAGCATTAAAAGGATGGTTAAGATATTCTTCAAGATCAGTGCCAACAGCTCTATGGATAGTTTTGGATTGATTAACTTGACTGAAAAGAAACAAAAATAAATGAAGTCTTATAATTAACACATCTTTTCAATTAAATTAAAGATGATTCTATTTTGCATTGAGCTGTTTCCTATACAAGCATCAGGAGCTCATAAAACATATTATTAGCTCTAAGTATGATGTTCTTTTTTCCAGGCAGTATTCTTACCTATTGCAGATGACATTTTCAGAGCTGTTAACTTGTTCACCACAGTTAAATCAACTACATCTCAGTATAGAATTTATATATCAATATTGAATTAATAAGCAATCACATCATGGCAGAGCTATTGTAACTAACTAACAAAATCTATTGAATTTACATTTTATTGAAATTTCTAAAATTTTGTCACTCCATTGCAATCTGATCAATGAAACACTCCTATTGTAATTCGGAAATAAACACAAAGAAAATCTAGCAGTGTTTAGATTGCTAAAATTACTTTTAAATCATGTAATTACTTCAGTTTTAACATACAGCCACAAATCAGGTCAGTTTCCAGTTAAATACAACTCTGTAGCCTATAAATTCTAAGTACAATAGTTTCCTCACCTAAATGAATCATCTCTACATATGAGTATGTTTGTGTAGTAAATTCATAATAAACACCATATTTATTCATGTATGTATCACACTACCATGTACTTAATTTTAACTGAAAAAACTGGAATGTGACTTATACACATGTTAGATTCATACATGAGTAAATATGGAACATATCTTACTGGTAGCAGAAACCTCAAAGCAATAAAATAAAAATTAAAACAAGAAATACTTACATTTCTATTTCATTTAAATCTAATTCTGTTTCTTTTTTTGCTCGCATCTCTTCTTTTTGCAGCGTTTGCATTAAACTGATGATTTCTGATTCTAAAGAAAATTGTTGTTCTAAATTTATGTAAGAAGAAAGAGCTGTGTTGCTGGTCCGTTTCAGGTAATTGGCAGAAACATTATCACAACTCCATACTAAAAGAGCAGCTGTAATTACAGTGGCAACCTTCAACAGTTGCATCATATCCATTTTGATACTAGAGGTAGATAATAATAAATTCAAACATTAACATGAGGTCACAAATTTTTGGGAGGATATAGATGATTGCATTAGGAAGGGTACCCAGCCATAGAAACCATGCCAAATCAGACTGGAACCTGGTGCAGCTCTTTGGCTTATCGGTTTCAGTCTAACTTATGCCAGCATGGAAAGCGGACGTTAAATGACGATGATGATGATGGTGGTGGTGGTGGTGGCGGTGATGATGATGATGATTAAATTGTCCTTAGTATTTGACTGGCACTTTATTTTACCACCACAGGAAAGGCAACAGGTAATACTGACTTTGTTAGGGTTTGAACTCAGAACAAATAGATTCATAACTGAATGACATTACCTAAATGCATTACCTATTCCATCACTCATTGCCCTGAATAACAACAATAATCATAGGTATCACGCCTAGAGGCAGAGCCAGAATTCTCAGCATCCAGGGGCAAAGACACTTTTGTTGCCTCCACCTTAATTAACCCATTAGTGCCCAAATCTCTTTTATTTAACTTATTACCAAAATTCTTTTTTTATACAACTTTATCTGATACTAAATATATAAAAAAATTATATTACAATATTTGAAAGACACTCCAGTCTTGATAATTAACTAAAGATATCTCAGAAAAATGCAGAAATACGATGGATTACTCTTCTGGTCCTAAAAAACAGACCATGGGTGCTAATGGGTTGACAGACATGATAAGCCAGAGGAAATTCATCAGCCCTTATAACAGTTGCATCAAGGGACCACTGCCATGTTTTGCATCCCTTCTTGTCATGTTTCTAATCAGACCACAAATTTTAGAGGCAGAAACATTTAAATCAGGGGTCAACAACTTAGAATTAATGTTGTTGGATGTGTTAAGGTGCAGATGACAGTTGTTAAGCCCAAGGTGGATGAAGTATGCAGTGGAAGGCCATATGTATTTCAACAAGATTCAGCACTTTCTCAAAAAGTCCATGTAACCCCAGGACAGATGTCAGACAATCTTTATGATCATATAGCACCAAACTTATGGCCTTCAAACTTGGCAGCTTTAAATCTCATGGACTGTTATGTTTGGAATGTTATTGTAAGGGAGACTAATCAATATCTTCACAATACCATAACTTCACTGAAGACTGCTATTGTCCAGGTGATGACCAAAATGAATAAAGACCATTTAGTGAAGACATGTCGATGATTTCAGTTTTGCACTGAAGCAGTCATTGAAGCTGAAGATCGATTCATAAAATAATCTTATAAGAAAGCATATCAAGAACATGTGCATAAATTTTTGTTAAAATACATTTGGCTTTATTAAACTATTAAATATATCCTTGAATTCTTCTCACACCTAGTAGTTGGGAATATACCAAAGTAGAAGAGAAAGCAACAACAGCAACAAATCATTAGCATGTTGAACAAAATGCATAGGAAATTTCTTCCACCTTTTTATATTTTCATTTCAAATCCTGCTGATATTAACTTTGTCTTTCATCACTTTGGGATTGATAAAATAAATAACCAGTCAAGTACTGGGATCGATGTAATTGACTTTCCCCTTCCCCTCAAAGATGGTTACGAGGAGAGGGAAATAGGAAGGAGGGGAAATATGGGGAATGGAGATGAAGAGAAAATTCCCTCATGTGTAATGAAGTGGTTTCATGAGGTAGGGGTTATTCCTGAAGATTGCTATGACCAGACAATAAATACATTTAAAAGCAAAATAGGAAAAAGGAGAGGAAGAAACAACTTGTGACCAGTGGTGTAATTATTGGGGAGCAAGGAGAGCAATAGCTACCCCTGAGCACTTTTTTCAAAATTGGTACCTTTTATAGAATGTATCATCAATGAGTTAGAAATTGTTTAGTATATGTCACAGTGTTTTTTTTTTTATGTGCTCACTCCCACTAACTGGCTATACCCCTGCTTGTGATATCATATATTTGATATTCTGGTTCTACATGAGAGATGCTTTACTTAGTAAAACTATGATTTGTTGTGGGGATAAGCCCTCCTCTTATTGTGTCCACCAACCCAGTTTTAATTCTAGGTGTGTCACCTTGCTTAACACCAAATAGGATGAGCCAATGAAGGAGCCATTGTGTTGTTGCTTGACCAGCAAGAGAGCCAATTCTCCCTCAAATTACAATTTATTGATCTTAATGAAATGCCAACATTATAAACATAATAAGATGCTTAGGAAAAGATAGCAAGTGGAAGTGGAGTCTTATGGTTTGAATGCCTTTTATTAGAGGTTTGCTTGATCAAGGATGACCAGAAGTTAAACAGAAAATGGTGAATCTCCATCATTTGCCAACTGAATTTCCTGCTCCTGAATTAAAATAGAAGTGGCTGAGTATTCTACAGACATGCACATATCCTTGAAGTAATTCTGATGCAGAATGAGCATGACACAGTGTGTGACAAAGCTGTGCCCTTTAAATTACAGGTGTAACCCACCCCCATGGGCTTTTATATAGTTTCCATCTACCCATTTCACACACAATATATGGATCGACACAAGGCTATAGAAAATGCCATCTGTTCAAGATGCCATGCAGTGGTTTTGAACCTGGGACCTAGTGGTTGCAAAGTGAACCTCTGAACTATTTGACCATACTTTACTTTCTCAATAACAATAATTAATAAATTCCATTAGGGGTAAGTCTCATTGTAGATATAACAGTAACTAGCAGCATGTTGCATTGAGTTAAAAATGTTAGTCCAAGTCATGTGTGCAACTTTCAACCTTTTGTAATCTAAAAGCTTCTACTTTTTTTTAACATGTATTATACAGTTACTTATAGCTATATACAATTTGAGACTCGCCTTAAAACTGTATGTATGTATGTCATTGTTCAGTTTTATTTCAAGAAATTTCTTGCCAATAGAGAAAGTGTCAGTTTCTAACCTAGATTCAAAGCTCCCTTTATTGGAATTTCAATGTCAACAACAGGGTATTTTTGTTTGTATGATGGATGGATGCATACATGCATGTATATATGGATTTTAGGGGTGGGAGTAAAAAGAGTCAATTGTTCCAGGATGTATTTATTCACTTCATTTGGTTCATTTTAGCCTCATTTATTTTGTATATTTACAGCCTGCCACTAACTTAACAGTTTATAACATTAAAATACTATGTTTAACAACTAACATTCGTTTATATATATTAAATTTACCAAGGCTGAAGGGCACATCATGAAGCAGCTGATGTAGGCTGCAAGGGTTTTGTAGGGTGTTTGTTTTGCAAAGCTCTTACTGAACTTGAAGGTACAAGTTCAGCAAAGAGAAGAGCTTTAAATTCCACCAGTAAAGCTGTCAAGAAGGCTGCTTGATAGCTTTACAAATGCTTGTAAGGGAATTTAGTAAAAATTAACAGTGTGGAAGCTTGTTATGTGAAATAAAAGCAGCAATCAGGAAATTGAACAATGGAAAAGCCCCCTGGTATGAATGGACTAGGTGCAGAGAGATATGTAAATATGGTAGTGATCATCTTTGTACAATGTTGATGGATGTTATTCAGAGGGTTTGGCAAAGTGAAGAGGTCCCTCCGGATTGGCGTGATACAACTATGGAGATACTATATAAATCTAAAGGTGGAAAGGATGTCTGTGATAATTATCGTGGCACATGTCTGCTAGCTGTTGCTGGAAAGGTCCTCTGTTGGGTAATGCTGGATAGATTGCTTCTGTGCACATTGCTGACGAGGTTCTACCAGAATCGCAATGTGGGTTTAGGGATAGTAGGAGTACTATGGACATGATATTTTTGGCTAGACAGTTGCAAGAGAAGTGCATAGAACAGGATATGGACTTATATCAGGTTTTCATTGACCTAACAAAAACGTTTGATTCTATCAATAGAATCGCACTTTGGGAGATCCTAAAAAAGCTAGGATGCCCTGAAAAATTTGTGAGAATGCTTAGACAATTTCATGACAAGATGAAATTGAGAGTTAATGTTGGAGGTACTTTATCAAATCCAATTTCTGTAGAAAATGGTGTAAAGCAAGGTGATATTCCTGCTCCTACACTCTTTGCTATATATTTCCCAATAGTCTTTCAAATACCTTTTAAAGATTGCCCTGAAGGGGTCTATATAAGATATAGGACAACAGAAAAACTGTTCAATCTCAAAAGACTCTATGTCAAAACGAAAGTTCTGCATTCTCACCTTGTTGAGTTTCTGTATGCAGATGATTGTGACCTGTTGATACATTCTCAGAAAGATATGCAGCAAATGGTGAATGCGATTTCTGCAGCATGTGCAGCATTGGGTCTAACAATCAATCTAAAAAAAACTGTTATAATGTACCAGCCCGCTCCCTCCAAGATGTATGTGGAACCTTTTATAACTGTGAATGGTCAAAGGTTGGAGACTGTACCTAGATTTATTTATTTAGGAAGTACCTTGAGCACTGCTGGTCTTCATGATGAAATTTCATACAGAATCAGCAGGGCTAGTAGTGCTTTTGGTAGGCTTGATAGGCATCTGTGGAAACAACATAATATATCTTCACAAATAATAGTTAAGGTATATAACACATGCGTCCTCCCATTTTTGCTACATGGAAGTGAGGCATGGGTTGTTTACCATAACAGGTAAGGCAATTGGAATGATTTCATCAATACTGTCTGAGAAAAATTTGGGGTATAAAATGGAAAATGGCCATTACTAATGTGGAGGTGCTTGAGAGGAGTGACAGTTGAAGTATAGAGTCAGTGATTTTGCAAAGACGTTTGAGATTGGTGGTGGGAACATTTGGTAAGGATGAGTGATGAGCAACTGCCCAAGCAGCTATTGTATGATGAGCTGAAAGATAGCAGGAGACCAGCACATAAGCCTAAACTAAGGTTTAAGGATTGCTTTAAAAATGCTCTAATACAGACAGGAATTGCAGCTGGTAATTAGGAAAGGGAGGCACAAGACTGTGATGGATGGAGGAAGATAATGCATGATGGTTGTTCAAGGTTTGAGAAGTAGAGAGGGAAGAATGAGAAAATTAGGAGGGGGCTTAGAAGTGGGGAAGCTGTGGAAAGTGAGAGAGTGTTGCTTTTTATGCGTGTGGTTTGTGGGCAGAGGTGTCTGAGTCATCCAGGCCTGGTGAGCCATCAAAATTCTCATAGAAATCGACCCATGATAAATAATGATGTGGCTATTAAAATTCATAACAGAACGTGTTTAAAATGTGGAAGGGTGTACCTCTCAGCTGGAGGTCTAAAAAGACATGTTAAGAGAGTACATATGGTGGCAACTGTTTCTCTTGCCAGCCATCACAGTTGTCTAGTATGTAATAAAATGTGTAAAAGCTTGGCCAGGCATCACATGGCAACAATCATGAATCATTTCAGTAAGTCTTCTTGGCAATGGCTTTTCTCGTGTAACAAGGATGCAGCTGTGTGATGCATGTAAGCATGTATGTATGCATACATGCATGAATGTATGTATGCATGTATGTATGTATGCATGTTTGTATGTATGAATGTATGTATGTGTGTGGGGGTATGTGTATATGTTTGTACTTTTCTTTTACAACTTGAAACTAGTGATGGTTTGTTTATGTCCCCATAACTTAATATTTCAGCAAAATGGAACTAAAAGAAGAATAAGTGCCAAATATAAAAAATAAATATTGTGGTTGATTTCAAGTCGGTGCTCCAGCATGACTACAGGCCAGTGACTGAAGCAAATAAAAAAATAAAAGAATAAACAATTGAACTTACAATTCTGGTGCTTAAATAATGTATTTGGACAGGTATGATATCAGTTCAGTAATTAGTAATAATCCTTGATTATCTTTAATATTCTTGTCAATGAACGAACCCTCAAAAAAATACCAGGGTTTTGTCCGGTTTTTTTTTGCCTTTTTGTTCTGTTTTTTAAAGTAAAGAATCTTCTTTGAATTAAAAATCAAAAAGTCATTTGATGTTTAAAGCCTCAAGTTTGTTGTGATGGTTTTATATTTAATGGTGCTCCTTTCTTTTGCCAAATTTCTATTTGAAGCAGAGAGAGAAAACTTGTTGAAAAATTATGAAATATTTCATTGAAATGATAATTTTTTATTAGAAAATATAGATATTTAATACTTTTAGGGATTTTGTACTTCTTTTTCCCAGTCAGTATTGTAATATCTATGCAAGATTCATTTTTGAGGTAAAGCAGATGATGTGTTAAGCTGTTTGGTCATTTAGCTACGTCGACAATACAACAATTAGTGATTGCATGGCAGCATTGATTAAAATGGATAAACCAGAGGCAGATAACAAACGTGGATCACATTCTACGTAGACAAGAAAGACTGGCAAACAAGAAAAGGAACAGATTTGTCATGATCAAGCAACAGCTGGGAGTAATACTGTGTAAACTTCTGAACTTTAGTACATGATCACACACACACAAATGCACACATATATACATACATACATACATACATTAGTACATGATCACACACACATGCACATATATATACATACACATATATATACATATATATATATATATATATATATATATATATATATATACATACATACATACATACATATATATATATATCACTATATGTATATGTACATATATACATATGTATATATGTTTATGTGTATATATGTATGTATATATATATATATATATATATATATATATATATACACACACACACACACACACACACACACACACACACATACACACACACAAACATACATGTGTATACATATGTAAATGTATGCATGTGTATACATGTGTGTTAGAGAGAGAAAGAGAGTGTATATGAATGTGCACATATATTCACGCATTAATTACATTTGTGCATGCAAGTGCCAGTTTGTGGGGAAGGGCATTTTACTTTATGTTCATGAAATATGACACTGTGTACATTTGCATATATATGTATGTATAAATGTATATATATATACACATACACATATACATATATATACATACACATACACACACACATATACATATGCTTTTCTTTCTTTGTAATTGTGTATGTATGTGTATGTAACTATTTTTAAAGACTGACCATCAGTATGTCTTTGTGTGTATGCCACGTGTACACTGTGTGTACGTGTGTGTGTGTGTGTGTGTGTGTGTACGTGTGTGTGTGTGTGTGTGTGTGTGTATGTGTGTGTGTGTAAAGAAACGGAGGGAATGTGAAAGTATATTTTGAATATTTAATAAGCTTATGTCATGTCATCAATGAATTTTTAGGAAAATCAAATAAGGGAAACAAATGACTTATCAGAAACAGTCAGAAAAAGAAAACAATGGTTGAGGTTGGGGCAGAGAAAAGCTTAAGAGACCCACCACTGTATATGGGCAATATATTCTTAAGAAGTTTGCTTCCCAACCACATGGTTCCAGGTTTGGTCCCTCCATGTGACACCTTGGGTAAGTGTCTTCTACAATAACCACAGACCAACCAAAGCCTTGTGAGTGGATTTGGTAGACAGAAACTGAAAGAAGCCCATCGTATATATCTCCTTCATCATCATCTCATCATTATCATAATCATTTAACATCCATTTTCCATGTTGGCATGTTGGATGGCTTGACAGGAGTAGGCCAGCTAGGGAGCTGTCCAAACTCCAGTTGTCTGTTTTGATATGGTTTCTACAGTTAGATACCCTTCCTAATGCCAACTACTTTACATGTGCATGTTTTTGTGTCTGTGTTTGTCCCCCACTATCGCTTGATAACTGGTGTTGGTGTGTTTATGTTCTTGTAACTTAGCAGTTTGGCAAAAAGAGGTCGATACAATAAGCACCAGGCTTAACAAAAAAATAAGTACTGGGGTCAATTCATTTGACTAAAAATTCTTCAAGGCAGTCTCCCAGCATGGCTGCAGTCTAATGACTGAAACAATTAAAAGATATAAATACTCTGAACTGTGTGACAATCTTATTATCTTAATTTCAGACATCTTCCAATAATGCTGCTTCCTCTATTGATCCAACCAATATTAATTCTGCCATAATTAATATTTTATGTGATTCTGTCATTCCTGAAGTGAACACACCAAACCAGGGATGGCTGTTAGTACATAGTATATTGTGTTTTTCTTAGAAATTGATTTATTTTCCAAAATGAAAGTGGAAGGAGTTCTGGTTTAGGTCTTTTATTATAATTTCATTTATATCTAAGGTGTTTAATATAAGTATTATATCCATCCTAGTACCTGACTGATATTTTATTTTATTAACCTTGGAAAGATGAAAGGTAAAGTTGACCTCAGCAGAATTTGAACTCATGATCACAACTGAATACATGACATTTTAACAGACACTGCAGTGGTAGGACAGTAAATTCTGCCAATTCACTACCCTACCACTGACTTTATAGCAATGTGGGACAAAAAAGTTGGTGTTGGGGAGACACAGTTTGACAGAACCATAAAATATTTGACAAATTCCTTAAATATTCCATCACACATCATTACATTCTGATTTTGAATCCTACCAAGGTAAACTTTGCCTTTCAGTCCTTTCATTCTTCCAGAGTTTCTAAAATAAGATTCCACTCAAATACTAGGGTTGATTTAATTAACTACACTGAAACCCTTAAATCTGTGGCCTTGTACATTGTCATAAATCAATGTTCACTGCTCTGAGTAAACATTGATTTGACAGAGCAGTATTTCATTTCCTTCACCAATCTTAGAAACCACCTAAGATAAATTTTACATGTCATCTTCTCTCTTGCGTGATTAAAATGACAATAAAGTACTGGCAACATGCCAAGGTGGACTGTGCTTACTCTAACTGTACCTCTCAATATGATCCTATGTCTAAGAAGGGGTGAACAGCATCAGTTAGAGATGTAGTCGAAAATGGTATTTACTATGTCACAATTTCGCAAACATACTCAATGGCTGAAAACAAGATTCTATATGAGAAGTGAAAGCTAGATATGTGTGTGTATGTGTAATATAACAACAGTAGTTATAAGTACAATCCCATGGTGGTAGTAAAATGTAGTGTGACTGCTGATGAAACTGTAAAAACTCTTAAAACAGGCATTGCCCAGTTTGTCTTTCTTTTACTATAGATAGATTCTTTATAAATACGTCAGATGGTTATGTTTCTCTTAATGTTACATGTATTGAATTGTTTAAGTGGTCTCCAACCATTTTTATACCACAGACTGACTTCATGCTGGACAATCCTTTTGCAGACTGGTAGCGGCACATATGTGCAATTTAAGTGCATTTCAATAAAGAAAGCAACAATAAAAAGAGAAATTTATTAAAGGGAAGAAAAAGTGTATAATCTTTTGACTCATGTCTGGGCTCCAGCCCAACCACACACTTGTGTGCTTAGTTTCTTTAAATCAATACCTATTACACTATTATCAAATCAATATCAACTCACTATAATATAGAATCAGTGGGAGCCCTATGCTTGTTTCCCTGAAACTAGATGGTCCCATCTGGGAGTGATGGGAGACAATGACACTCAAAGTGTGTTCCTTATGTCTAGTCTACTTCATAATTTTGTTTTGGTTATTGTCATTGCAGAAAACCCTGATGTTAGAAAAGGAAGCAGAGCTTTCAGTGTTTTTGCGGTCAGGATATTCTGTCTTGACTTTAATCCAGAATGCAAGGAGGTTTGCTGTTGTCTCAAATATACTTTTAAGGCCACCATCATTTGTATTGGCAACCAGCTGATCTTCTTCTATCAGGGTTAAAATTGATTCACCTGACTTGTTCACAAACAGATTGCAGATTGATTTCTTTCCTGTTCAGAGGTCTTTTGTGGTTGGAAAGTAATGTTCAAACACTTTTGAAAACTGGTACAGGTGATCACACACTCACTCAGTGAATGAAGGCCTGGGTTCAGTCTCTTCCATAATCCTTTCCAATGTGTGAAACATCAAAAATTCCAGTGTTCATATGCCGTTTCTATAATTTAAGTTTGGCTTTGAATGCAGTAATCTTATCTGCTGACTTGAAAACCTTGGTCATTTCCCCCTGAAGTGAGAGATTTAGAGCTGATTAAATATGTCATACAGGTAAGCAAGTGTTGCAATCCATTTGGTGTTATTGAAATGCATTGCCAGTGGAGTCTTCTTTTCTAAAACAAATATCTGAAGTGGCTCTTGTAACTCAAAAATCTCTAGCTAGTGATTTGCCTTTAGAAAGCCATCTGACTTCTGTGTACATGAGAAAATTTTTGTTCTGCATCCATCTCCTCACAAAGCTGCTCAAACAGGCACGAGTTAAGAGCATGTATCTTAATGTAGTTAATAACTTTAATCACATCTTGCAAAACGCTATTAAGCTTGGGTAACATCTTTCAGTTTGACAGCATTTTTCTCTGAATGACGCAGTGCATAGACTCACTTTTGGAAGCAACTTCCTTGATCCATGTTCTAAGACCAGAAAGCCATCCAGTCATCGCAGCCACTTGGTCCATACATATATCAACACAAAATGACCAATTAAGTTTTCCTGATATGTAATCGTTCAAGGATTTGAATAGTTTTGTAGCTGTAGTGTTAGTTGGTAAAACAGTGCACATCTTCCTGAAAAATATAACGTGCAAAAACAAGCAATATTGCCTTGTTGTCAACACTAGTAGATTCGTCTACCTGAATTGTGTACCACGGTGACTCATTAATACTTTCTAACTACTGTACTTTGACATCCTCTGCTACTTCATTAATTTGCCTTGTTACAGTGCTAGCTGAAAGAGCAATGTTTGCAACCTTTTTAGCTGCTTTCTCTCTGAAAATTTCACTGCAAATGTCCTTAACAGCAGGCAAAATCAACTTTTCACCAATAGTGAAGGGTTTTTTGGCTTCAGTAATGTGGTTAGCTATTAAGAATGATGCTTTCAGAACAGACACATTTGTTGAAGTAGTGGTTTTCAGTAATTGCTTCTGTACTTCATGTTCATTTTTTTTCTTTCAAAAAATTCCAAGGTCTTGTCTTTTAATGCAGGGTGCTTGCTCTCCATGTGGTGAAATGATTTTCAAGGTTTCATGGCTTCATTAGCTTGTCATTCACCAGCAGTGTAGAGCAGTTGTGGAGTATGTGAATCATATGCTGTGATGAACCTGTATTTTATGTAGGACCCTCGGTATTTTCTTTTAAATGCAGCTTTCTTTTTGTTTGCACTCTGTGACCCTTCTGTTACCTCATCAGTGACATTTGCTTTTGGGTCATTGTACCAAAATTCTTTAAAATCTGAAAATTAGTTGGGATTAGAAAATTAGTTGAAAATTATCTATATATGTAAAACAAAGGATGTCTGTGTGTGTAATACAAATGCATTTCTACAGTTTTCAACCGATTTTCACCAAACATTATACATACATTACTAATGTGCCAAGGATGGTCATGCACTATAATTTTTTGCCCAGAGCTCCCATGTAAAGTGAGAAACAGGAAAAAGAGGTGTTTTACATGGGTTTTTCTCTAAAAACTGCAGTTTTCAACTGATTCTCTCCCTTTTCTCATTCTGTTTCTCTTGCTTACATATATCCTCTCTCATCCTCTGTAATAGTTTCTGTCTTTTAGTTTATATCTTCTTTCTCTCTTTCTCCCTCTTTCTTTTGTTCTTTCTTTCATTCCTTCCGCCCTCCTTCCTTTCTTTCCTTCTTTCTTTTTCTTTCTCCCTCCTTCCTTCTTTCTTTCTTTCTCCCTCCCTCCCTCTTCCTTTCTTCCCCCTCTCCCCTTTCTTTCTCCCTCCTCCCTCCTTTCTTTCTTTCTCCCTTTCTTTCTTTGTTTCTCGCCCTCCTTCCTTCCTTTCTTTCTTTCTTTCTTTCTTTCTTTCTTTCTCTTTTATTTCCTTTTCCCTCTCTCTTTCTTTCTTTTGTTCTTTCCCTTTCTTTCATTCTTTCTTTCAGACTTTCTTTTGTTCTTTCTCCCTCTCTCTTTCTTTCTTCTTCCCTCTTTCTTTCTTTCCTTCTCTCCTTTTTCTTCCTTTTTCTTTTTTTCTCTCTCTTTCCTTTCTTTCTTTCTTCCTTTCTTTACTTCTTTCTTTCTCTCTCTTTCTTTCTTTCTTTCATTCTTTTTCGTTCCCTCTTTCTTTCTCTTTTCTCCCTCTCTCCCTCCCTCCCTCCCTCTTTCTTTCTTTCTCTTTTTCTTTCTTTTGTTCTTTCTCTCTTTCCTTCCTTTCTTCCATCCTTTCTTTCCTTTTTCTTTATTTTTCCCTCTTTCTTTCTCCCTCTCTCCCTCCCTCCCTCTTTCTTTCTTTCTCTTTTTCTTTCTTTTGTTCTTTCTCTCTTTCTTTCCTTCCTTTCTTCCATCCTTTCTTTCTTTTTTCTTTATTTTTCCCTCTTTCTTTTTCCTTTCCTCCCTCCCTCTTTCTTTCTTTCTTTCTTTCCCCTTCCTCTTTCTCTCTTTCTTTCTCCCTCCCTCCCTCCCTCCCTCTTTCTTTCTTTCTTTCTTTTTGTTCAACTAAAGATTGTGCTCCAGCTTGGCCACAGTTAAATGACTGAAACAAGTAAAAGAATAAAAAACCATGCCATTTCAATTCCAAGCAACATCAGGTATCTCTGCTAGTTAGAAATAAATAAAAATATACATTAATTGTAAAAAGTGCTTACAGTTGTGATAGATAGTATTGAGTAGATGAATATTGAATATTTAAACAAATCTTTTAAAATTAAAGTTCAATATTCAATTTATCTATTATATAATTTTAAACAAGTTGATTATTTCTTTTTAGCCCAGTAGCAAATGATCCACAGACTGGTACTGGTCCACAGAGGAAGTGAGAGGGAGTGTTGTGAGAATTAAAAAGGGAACGAACAAATCATGGTGGTTAATAAAATGAAGATGGTTTCTAAACTTTTTAAACTTGTCCAATGACCATCCTGAAACACAATACAGAATTAATCATCATTTTAAAAAATGGATATAAGCTCTATATTGTCTTGTCATTGATATAGAGGATGGAGGAACGAGACTACTTGACACAGCTGTTTGGAGACTGATTATCTAGCTTGGCTAACTGGATATTCAACCTCTTTTAGCAACAGTATGTTTTGGGACTGGAGGCAAACACATACACACGCACGCACGCACACACACACACACACACACACACACACACACATGCATGCATGCACACACACAGACACACGTGCATGCATGCATAGCAATATGAACATACAGATAGAAAGAATGAGAGACATTGCACAATTCATCTAAATATTTTCCCTCTCCTCATGCACATAGACAAAGAGAAAGAGTGGAGAGCAGAAGAGAAATATTGGTTTGAAATTTTGGCACAAGGCCAGCAATTTCGAGGGAGGGAGTAAGTTGATTACATCAACCCAAGTGCTCAACTGGTACTTATCTTATCAACTCTGAACAGATGAAAGGCTATGTTGACCTCAGCAGAATTTGAACTCAGATGTAAAGATGGATGAAATGCCACTTAGCATTTTGCCTGAAGTGCTAATGATTCTGCCAGCTCACTGCCTTGGAGAAGAGAAATATTAAGATAAAGGGAACATTAAAATGTCTGATATAAAATAAATCAGAGTTGAATGAGTGACACCGAAAGAAACATTATCAAAATGGCTATTCGATGATAAGGGAGAGAAATGAAAACTTCAATATTATTTTCATTTGGTTGGGTGGAGATTACTATGTGTCAGGTTGAGAAGCACTCAACTGATAAATATATCAATAGGAACAGCCTCTTCTATATTCAGTAAGTTTTGATACCAGTTGGTATTGTAATTTTTTTTTTTTAATGTATATTACCAGGTAAAGGTCCAACTAGGCTCTCCCCAATAGTGGTGAGTACCTTTGAATAAATGGTAAAGACCCACTCAGTCAAGTCTACAAAACAGGTAGCTATTGGTTAAAGTGTGTTCAGTTTATGTGCACTACTAATATTCTCGAGAAAGGCATGAATGTCATTTAATCTCTGTTAACATTACCAATTAAAGTGTGACATTTTGATAAATGATTAATTATAATTGCCAATGTGGTAGAGAGATGTCTAAGACAATAAATCAACTGATTATAAAATCTGGAGGAAGTGTCAGAACAGTATGGCACTTGATTCCATTCTGAAAACCTGACATTTAAAACCACAAATATTGGTTTCCTGAAAGTAACAGCTGGCCACATCACTAAACTCTCAGTCACTTAATCCATGTAGCTGTTCAATAGGTTTCATCAGAAACAACAATACACCATCATAAGCAATGGTTCCACTGATAAGTGTTTTATTAATATTATTATTATTGTTCAGTAGTTTTAGTTTTATAACGTGCTTTCACTTCACTACCGAGCGCAGCTCTGTGTGCCTTGGGTATGTACTGTGGTTTGCTGTGATGCTCTTATGGTTACTGTATTGAAAGTGTTTTGCGTAGGATGTGTGTAGTGCCCAGTAGTGCAATTTTCTGTATGTTATATATATTTGTAAGTGCTGGTGTTTTTGTTATGTATTTGTCTGAATATTTTTTTATTATACCTAAGGCACCTACTATGATAGGAATTGTTTCTGTTTTTAGATTCCACATTCGAGTTACCTCTATTTCCAGGTCTTTGTATTTTGAAAGTTTTTCCATTTCTTTTAGGGAAACGTTGTCATCTGCTGGTATTGATACATCAATTAGAAAGCATTTTTTTCTTCATGATCTTTGACAACTATATCTGGTCTATTTGCCTTAATTTCTCTATCTGTGTGTATTGGCATATCCCAGAGTATGGTTGCTTTCTCGTTTTCTGTGACCTTTTCTGGCGTGTGTTTATACCATCTTTTTTCTGTTGATATTCCATAGTGTTGGCATAGCTTCCAGTGTATATAGGTCCCAGCTTTGTCGTGTCTGTGAATATATTCCTTCTTAGCCAGGACTGGGCAGCCAGAGATAATATGATTTATTGTTTCTTGTCCATCTCCACATATTCTACAGTTACTTGTTATGTTTCTTTTCATTATATGTTTTTGGTAATTTCTGGTGGGGAGGCTTTGGTCTTGTGCAGCAATTAAAAATCCTTCAGTCTCTGCTTTGAGTCCTGAGCTTCACAACCATTGCTGGGATTTATTATTATTATTATTATTATTATCATTATCATTATTATTATTATTATTATTATTATTATTATTATGGCCGCCATACTGTAAAGTCATGGAAATTTGGAGTTCCATAAGTTAAAATATTGTTTGTAATCTTTTTGGCCTTCTAAGTCCCCATGTTTTCATTTTATTATTACCATTGCATCACTGAGATTGTCTGGACTGAGCAGAAGGTCACTGTTTTGCAGGGGATGTGCATCTATAATTTTTTAATTTTAGCAACTTTCAGAAAAAAATTATATTTTGCTGTTTTGATTATTCAGTTAAAGATGGCTGATAAAGAAGCTATCATAATGTTCGACAAAAGAACACATTCCTCGTCAGAATATAAAATGAGAACAAGAATATCGCATAGCCTAAATTTAATGACGTCACCGAGGTGAATAATGTTTCATCTCTAAGCAACATCAAAACTTTTGGTGTTGACAACAACAACAGCAATAGCAGCAACAGTGACAACAGCAACAACAACAGCTACAACAATACAAAAGAAATTAAACATAAAAACATGAATATCACCTCCGTTTCTTTTGCATTTGTGATGAGAAATATGGAAAATCTTTGCATAGATGGAGATTTTAAAATGGCAAGGAAAATTGTAAAAAGAAATGGGAGAAGGGTAACTCTAAACCCTCCATCCAGCATGATAGAAAATATCTTAAGATGCACTGTCACATACTGCAGCATTGGAGTTAAATCATGCCAGGTGGAAAATGCTCCTGAGAGTGAAATACCAAAATGCCTTGGGCACGTGTGGGAACAAAAGACCCACATCACTTGAGGAAAGAATTTTGGAACTATAGAGGTGAGATTTGGGATGGAAGAAGAAGCCAGGCATAATTCCACAACCACTTTGAGGAATGTCTACTTTTTCTTAATCCCCAGTTATTGCAACCAACGCCTTGCTAAGATTAGGGTGCTGAATGTGCCGCCAGAAATATCCATTACCTGGTTAGTGGCAGCCATTTTGGCAGGCTTAGAAGAAGATGAAGGGACAATATTGGAGGTCAAGAAGCTACCTAAGCAAAACTGGTCAGGTATAGGTATGGAACTGACCTTACAATGCAAGCAGGACAATATTGACCAGATGGTACTCACTTGTCAGTGTTAGTGGAGGGTAGAAAGCCAAGATGCCACACATGTGGATTTGTAAACTCATTTAAAGGCTCTGAAACAAAGAAAAACTAAACTACCACTCCTGCCAACACTACAAACACCACAAACACAAAATCATGACTCAAGACTCCTATACATACACCCACACCCATGCACACACCTACTCCCAAAATAAGACAAAGAAGGAGTCTACCCCTGGTTGCCACAGAAAAGCAAACTTCTGGATGCTCAATCTCCCAAACCAACATCAACTGCAATGACATGGAGATAGAAGAGCTGAACAATCAATGTATCACAGTGACAATAGAGGTCGGCAAAAGAGGAGAGTACATAGCCCTACTCCATGAACTCAACAAAAACATATACTGAAACCACAATTGCAACACAATTTGTAACCACTCCAACAAAAACAACAAGAACAAGAACAACAACTTCAAAAACAGCAACATCATCAACAACAGCATGAAATCACAGAAACACAGAAACAACCAATTACTGAACTTCAAAGACCATTGTTGATGAAATGTATCCATCAATTTCACTGTTGTGAACAAGTGCAACAGTTAATTGATGGATTTTGTAAATCAAAACAAAAACAAAATAGAGGCAGAGGGAATTGATCTTGAGGATTTCATCCTCAAAACCCCTGAGGACAGACTTTTAATTAAAACATCATCAGACATTTATAAAACTATAACAGAAAGATTCCCATGTAGTGTGAGGATTTTTTAAATCAATTGATAAAAGGCTGTTGGAAGGGCCTTTTAAAAGATTTTCGGCACTAAAGAGACTTGGAACTTCCAGGCTTCTCAAAAATCAAAGCGAGTAACCTCCTCATTTTCTTTCTCCGACTAGCATGACTGTGCTGAGAATGGGGCGTGTGAATGTGTGTGGCCTGGGATCAGTTTGGAAGCAAGGTGAGTTGCTTAATGATCTCAGGTCATTTGATTTGAATGTGGCTGCCATTAGTGAAACAAGGATCTCCAGAAAATATGCTCTTGTATCCATTTACAAGGACTTTGAGGTATTCACACCTTGTGGTCTATAGGAAGTAGGTAGCGGTGTAGTAGTGCTATTCTAGAAATCCTTAGATCTCAGGTACGGTCTATCTTCCTGGACCTGGATGGTAGGGTGGTGGTCTTGGACATGAATGGTAGTGAAGGTGGTGTCTTTAGATAAGTGGTGGTTTATGCTCCAACAGGGGCTGGATGGCCAGATTTCTTCAGGTATCTAGAAACATTCTTGAGAGACTGGAATAGTATTTTGGATGCACAGAAGGACTGTGTGGGTTTAGTACATAGCAGAATTGGGTGTAAAAGCCTCAAAAACCTGCTCAGGACTTTACAGCTTTTTGACAGGTACCGACTGGATTTGTGGATTTGTGGTTGTTCCATGTCCACACATGGAACAACCACAGCGGGTCAGGATGGGGATAGTATGGGTTGTCACAATTAAAATTGGTCGGCTACACAGATCCCAAATTTGTGATACGCTCAGTTGATTTAGATAGGACCCATAGACAGGGACCTGGTTACTGGAAGTTGAATGCACCCTTACCGGCTTGCAAAGACTACAGGGACTGAATTAGTAGTTAAGCTGCAGTTGACAGGGTCTATTGTAAACAACCAGAGGTGGATCACTCTGAAGAGAGCGAATACAGTAGAATTGATAGCATTTAGTAAAGATTTAGCAATAGAAAGAAATAGGTTTAAGAGAGAACTAGTTAGCAAACTAGTAAAGGCACCACGACTGATGTGTTAGTGATGATAATGGCCCTGGGCCATTCCTTTGAAGTGAAACATGAAGGGTGTGTTATCAGAGCTAAAGCCCATACATTAAAACACGAAGGAACTAAAGTTATCCAATGGGCCCAAACAGTAGAGAAGTGACATAGAAACAAAACCATGATCAAGTCTTTGAGAGATCAGGACAGATGTGTGCTACTTGGTTCTGAGCAGATGTGTGTTGCATTCCAGCAGCACTTTGCGCAGCTGTTTGGGGAGGGTGATGGGTCGCCAACAGTAGCAGACTTTACTTCATGCCTGGATGACCTACCATGGCTCTTGGTAACAGGTGCGAGATTCTGTGAAAAGCTGATTACAGCCTCTGAAATATGGGAGGTGATGAGCAATTGCACAAGTCGCAAATTGCCTGATTTGGATGGTCTGCCATATGAATTCTTTGTTTTCATGCCAGATTTGTTTGGCAGCCTCTTGAAAGACGCCTACAGTAACTGGCAGCAAATGGGTGAATTCCTAGTGGTGTTAGCTGGGGTGTAGTAACACTGCTGAGAAAGGATGCCAACAATGGGGACATGCTAGGGAATTTTTGGCCCCTAACTCTGCTAAACACAGAGTTTAAGATTATGGTCAAGGTGTTAGCAAAAAGGTTGGTGCTTGTTGTTGGTAGTCTGGTTGGAGAAGCTCAATTGTGCGCAATCCTGAACAGCTCTATCCATGACAACCTCCATTTTATGCGATACATCATATAGAGGGCTTGGACTAAAGCTGGCTTCAGTGGGGCCTTGATCAATTTAGATCAATCAAAAGCTTTTGATAGGATTGACAACTGCTACTTGGAAGCCGTCCTTAAAGCAGCCAGTTTCAGATCCATTTTCAGAGGCTGGATTGCTGCAATGCACAGCAGTACCTGCTTGGTGGTTAAAGTAAATGACCACCGATTGGAACCATTTAGTATCGCACGTTCAGTCCGCCAGGGCTCCCCACTGTCACCTCTGTCACTTCTCAAGCCACTGCTGTGGAAGTTGGAACAGTTAAGAGGCCTCCCTTTGAAATTGAACTCAGGAGGACAGTGCTGGCATATGTGGACGACATCACTGTCATGGTATTGGATGCCTCCGAAATGGAGACGGTCAGGTTTATTGTAAGGGAACATGAATCAGCTGCAGGGGCCAAAATCAATGCCAACAAGTCAGAGGGATTATGACTGGGCACCTGGAGAGGCAGAGTGATGCAGTCGAATGGTGTCATTGGATTCAGACCAGTTAAACTACTCAAGGTCTGGTTTGGTCCCAACCTCCAGGTGGATAAGAATTGGGAAGAGATGATAAACAGGGTGGTCTATCTTATCCAGAAATGGTCAGAGAGGAAATTGTCCATGAAAGGTCGGGCAGAGGTAGTGAACGCCTACATCGCCTCTGTCATTATTTATCATCTGACCATCATGCCTTGCCACAGTTACTGATTAATTAGATTGAAGCGTATTCTATTTATTTTCTTGTGAAAGAGACATGTTCCAATGGTCTGGCAGGTGGTCTGCTGCCAACCCTCTCTGCATGGTAGCTTAGTCATACCATGACTTTTGATGCGCAGACACACACTCAAGTTATACCACCTGCAAGGATTTCTAGAAAGTTTGGGCTCCATTTGTGAGACACACCTTTCTACAGCTCATCTCCTTGATGGAGCTGCAGTCCTGGGTAAAGAATAGGCCGAGACTGGGCATCTGGCACTTAGAATGTTGTCAGGCGCTCACTTTCCTCTACAGGCAATAGGATTGGTGGCTGTTTTGCTTTAGCTATATACAGAGGATTAGTAGTGGGAAAGTGTGATGATGTCCTCGGGGAGACCCTAAGCGTCAACGAAGACAAACTGGCAATTCTATTCCAGAGGACTTTCCAGTCAGGAACTATTATGGATGATTTCCAGATGTCTTTGGCCTGGCAGTGCTACCAGTTTGAGATAAACTCTTCAGGCTTAGATATGCTGTCAGACAGGCTTGTCCAAGGTGTTCACAGAGCAATGAAACCATTCTGCAAGCACTTGTTCAGTGTCCGGGCATTGCTGACTTGTGGAGTTATGTCAAACAGCTGCTGTCACATATGGAACAGATTCATCTGTCAGCCAAGTCCATAATGATGGTTGCCCCACCACCCTCCTTTAATCAGCCAGGCAAAGCAGTTTTCCTTTGTCTGGTGGCTGTGGGGAAAGAGGTTGTCTGGTGGACAAGGCTGAAAGGAATGAGGACAGAAACATTCCCCTTTGGTAAAGCCCTCATCGATTTTTTCAAGTTTCACTTGAAAAGGAAAGTGAGGGTAAAGAGGGGGCTGCTGTCCTTGAGTGAGTTTATGAAAAGGTGAGTGAAAGTTACAAAAATGGTAAGAGTGGATGGTACCACTTTCAATGTAGGCCTGTGAGTTGGAAAAAAGGAGTTGGAGGGGGCACTTTTCATTGGCATTCAGAGTGGTCTTGGATGGTAGGGTTTCTCAATTTTCCCTAGAGGTACTCCTGTATCAGGGAGGCTCCATCACTATCACTTTTTCCCCTCTTCTTCTAGTGTCGTATACTCTGTATACTTCCCTTCTACTAGTGCATACTGTATATACTGTTTTTTTTTATCATTCCATCATATTTGAATCCCCACACTTTATGTCTGTCTTTGTATTGTCCCCCCATCCTTCACGTTGGTGGTAAATAAAAGAAATCATTAATATTATTATTATTATTATTATTATTATTATTATTATTATTCCACCAAGGTTGACTTTACCTTTCATCCTTTCAGGGTCAATAAATTAAGTAACAGTGAAACACTGGGGTCAATGTAACCGACTTGTCCCCTCCCCGCAAATTTCAGGCCTTGTGCCTTTAGTAGAAAGGATTATTATTATTATTATTATTATTATCATTATTATTATTTTAATTTATTAAGGTGGCAAGCTGGCAGAGCCATTAGCACACCAGGCAAAATGCTTAAATGCATTTCATCTGTCCTTACATTCTGAGTTCAAATTCTGCTGAGGTCAACTTTGCCCTTCATTCTTTCAGGGCCTATGAAACAAGTACCAGTTATGCACTGGAGTCAATGTAATTGACTAAACCCCTCCCCCAAAACGTCAGGCCTTGTGCCTATAAGGGAAAGGGTTATTATTATTATCATTATTATTATTATTATTATTATCATCATTATTATTAAGGCATTAATAATATTAATGAACCATTAGCATGCCAGGCAAAATGCTTTGCAGCATTTTGTCTGTCTGTACATTCAAAGTTCAAATTCCGCCAAGGTTGACTTTGCCTTTTATCTTTTCAGGGTCGATAAATTAAGTACCACTTGTGTACTAGGTTGATGTAATCTACTAGTCCCCTCCCCACAAATTTAAGGCCTTGTGCCTCCAGTAGAAAGAATTATTATTATCATCATTATTATTTACTGCTGAACATAACAGATGTATTTTTGAAGGCACAAAGTAAGTTTTGCTCAAAACTTTAGTTTACAACCATTTGTTGCAGTTTTTACGTTTAAACATTGTTGCAATTTATTAATAGAAACATTATGGACCTGGCATTGGGTACCTGTATTTGTTTAGCCCCTAGCAGGGCTATATTCAGCCCAAATAAATTCAGTGGACATTTTAATACAATATAAATTAACAAGATGGCAGAACATATTTTGGAAGATTTAAGAAAAAAGCTGCCCTCCTCAAAAAAGTCTTTTGAATGCTGAAGATTTCCGTCCTCTTCTCTCAGCTACTGATAACATTACAGGAGAGGAGGAGGAGAAAAAAGAAGGGTACTAAAGTTCAAAGTCCACCTCATAGTAGCAGCAGTGAAAGCATTGGCAACAGCAGTGACGGTGGCGGAGACAGCAATGGCAGCAGTATTGGCAGAGACAGCTGTGGCAGAAGTAGTAGTAATATTAGCAACAGCAATGCAATTCAGAATACAATGGATTTTAGTGGAGAAAATAATACTACAATTGAAGGCAGTGACAGCAGTGTGGAGGGTGGCAACAGTGGAAGTGGCCACAACACCACCACCATCACCACCACCAACAACAGCAGCAGCAGTAACAACAGCAACAACAAAAACAAGAGGTTTACTGATGTAGCAAACACAAAGAAGGAAATGTTTACACTTCCTCTCGAGGACAAAATTCAAGAACTTTCAAAAGCAAAAGACATCATCAAAGTTGTTGGGAGTAAGGCATCAGTGCTTATACCTTCTGAAATAATAGAGGCAAAAGAAGGAAAGACAGTGTATTTTAAATGTGTATCATGGAAATGTAAGAGATTCAAAATAGCTTCCTTTAGTCATGTCAAGAAGGCGCTCAGTGAAATTTTAATAGATGTGACTCACATGCAGAGAGTGAGGCAATTTGCCAGCATTGAGGTTTTCTTTAAAAGTGAGGTCCTTGTGCAAAGACATGCAGTTTCACCCCAGTGGACTGGGGAACAGGTCCTGTATCTCACCTACTTCTCGAAGAGAATGACAAAAATTAGGGTAAACAGTGTGCCACCAGGTTTAAGCGTCTGGTGGATCATTGCCTGTGCTATGCAGGATCCAGAGGCACTCCTGGAGGTAAAAAGGAGCAGCAGGGAGAACTGGTGCAGGATCAACTTGGAGATATTAATCCACGTGAAACTAGAGAATATCAAGAAGATCCCAGACCTGGTTCAGCTGCCCAACGGGGTAGAACTGTGTGTCATTGTGGAAGGCAGGAAGCCCAGATGTGACAAATGTGGGTCCACAAGCCACATGAGAGCCTTCTGCCCCCAAAATTCAGGAGGTGCATGGCCACACCTGCAGCCTGCAGTGCACCCCCAACAACAGAGACCGTTTAATTGAACTACAGCCTCACCTCCAAGAAGAAGAACAACAACAACAGAGGCATATGAACCCCATACAACAGGGAAAACCAGCTGGGGAATCTGTCAAATCAGCACCCCCACCCCTCTCTCAAGCATACACTCACACTATCACAGACACACTCACATTCCCCAGGACAGACCATACAGACATTAGCCACTTCTCATCCCGTAGTGAAGATGACAAAGAACCCCACAAAGTAAAAAAACAAAAAAGGCAAAGGAAACAAAAAAACCTATACCAACACCCAAAAACACAGAATCCCCCAGCACATCGAACATAGACACAGCACCACCATCCCCAACCAAATCCACCAATGCACTCACAACCACATGTAGCCCCCCCCCCCCCTCCAAAAAAAAAAGAAAGCTCAGTCACCTATAAGAGGACTATGTGATCTAGGATGTGAAAGGTTTGTGTCGGCTTACACAGATGACATCACCATAATAATGTCGAACACCTCGGAAATTGAGGTCGTTGGCACTGCTCTAAGGGAGTACAAAGCAGTGATAGGAGCAAAGATCAACCAAAAGATGTCAGTGGGCCTGCAGCTCAGCACCTGGAGAGGCAGGTCCATGCCAACCAACAGCATTGTAGGATGCTAGATGAAAGGACTGGTTAAATTGCTCAGGGCTTGCTTTGGTGCAGACCTCTAGGTGGACAAGAATTGGGGAGAACTAATGAGCAGGGTAGCCAATCTCACCCAGAAATGGGCAGAGAGGAAGCTGCCCCTGTTGGGCTGGGCGGCGGTGGGGATGCGTACATCATTTCCATCATCTACTACTGCCTGACCACCGTCCCTTACTCCACTTCGTGCCTGATAAAGTTGGAGCATTTGCTCTTCTGCTTTCTATGGAAGGGATGTGTTTCGCTCGTCGGATGGTCCATCTGCTGTAAACAGCCACTGAGTGAAGGACTGGGCATGCCATGGCTAATGATGTGCAGATATGCACTGAGGCTGCGACATTCTTAGTGTTTCCTTCATGGTGAGCATGTGTGGTTGCTGTTCATCAAACAGGACTTTCCATAGCTCAGTTTATTGACAGAGCTACAGTCCTGGCTCAAGCCAAGAAAGGGCACTTGGCACCTAGAGTGTAGACAATCCCTCACAGCTTTCTGCCAGTCAGCAACGCGGTCAGTGGAAGTTCCACGATGGAGTTCTATTGGGGATTAGTGGAGGGAAAGAGTGATGACATACTCAGGGAAACTCTGGGCGTCAAGAGGGCTCAACTAACTGGGCTTTTCCAGAGGACTTTCGGGACGGGGCCTATAGATAACTTCCAGAAATACCTGGCCTGGCAGTGCTACGGGGGAGCTCTGCCAGTTCAGGACAAGCTCTATAGACACGGAAGTGCTGTCAGACAGACATGTCCAAGGTGTGTGCGGGGCGATGAGACTGTCCTGCATGCACTCGTCAAGTGTCCATGCATTACTGACTTGTGGAGCTTTGTTGAACAGCTGTTGTGATGTGTAGGATGGGTCCGGTTCTTAGCCAAGTCCATCGTGAGGATCGCTCCATTGCCTTCTTTTGGTCAGGCGGGAAAGCCAGTTTTCCTCTGCCTGATGGCTATAGTGAAAGCGGTAGTGCAGTGGACAAGGCTGAAAGAACTGAAGATAGACACTTTCCTCTTCGGCCAAACCCACATCGACCTTTTCAAGTTTCACTTGTAAAAGAAAGAGAGGGGAGTACTACCCCCCTATACACACACACATCAGTAAGTTTATTAAAAGGTGGGTTAATGTGAGAATGGCTCGTGTGGCTGGGTCTACTCTGAATATTTGTCTGTAAGCTGGAGCAGTTGAGGGGAAGAGGGGTGCCTACCTGGCATGCCCTTGGCAATCGGGGTGACCAGGATGTGTGGGGTGCTTTATTGACCCTGGGTGGAACTCCCCACTATTGGGGAATTTTGTTGTTGTTAACTGTTTTTTTTTTGGGGGGGGGGTTATTGTTTACACGTTTTTTGTTTTTTTTAATCTCACTTGTCCCTTGTTTTTTGTATTGTCCTCATGTTTTTGTGTTCGGCCCTTGTGGACAACAAAAAAAGGATCATCATCATCATCATCAGCACTACCACCACCACCACCACCACCACCACCACCACCACCTGTGAGCATCATCATGAATAAGGCAGTGAGCTGGCAGAATCGTTAGTATGCCAGGCAAAATCCTTAGTCATATTTCTCTCGTCCCTACGTTCTGAGTTCAAATTTCCACCACCGTCAACTTTGCCTTTCATCCTTTTGGGGTGGATAAATTAAGTACCAGTGAAACACTGGGCTCAATGTAATCAACTAGTCCCCTCCCACCAAATTTCAAGCCTTATGCCTACAGTAGAAAGGATTATTATTATTGTTATTAAGACAGTGAACTAAAAGAATCATTAGCAGGTCGGACAAAATCCTTCACAGCATTTCTTCTGACTCCTTATGTTTCAAGTTCAAATTCTTTCAAGGTCAAAACTTAGCTTTTCAACCTTTTGGGATCAATAAAGTAAAGTATAGGGGTACTGGCTTTGTGTAAAAGAAAATACAGGGGGATCAGTTAATTATGATTTTATTCAACATATTCTCTTCTCTTCTCAGATTCACATACTTATTGCAGTGGTCCTTCAGGTTTTCTAAGTCCTGTAAAAAGAACTCGGAAGGTTGGGCTGTACTTTAATTTTACCAAAATCCACTGTAAGAGCTGCCATCATGTATTAAATTTGCAAAAAGAGAAAGATATATTGCATACCATCATGATTTTTTGCACATCTTTCCAGCTCTTTATCTTTTTGAGTTCAAATTCTGTCAATGTCTACTTTACCTTCCATCCTTTTAGGGTCAATGAGTGCCAATCAAATTCTGAGATCGAAGTAATTGACTTGCTCCTCCCCTGACTTTGTGCAAAAATTAAGATGAATTATTGTTGTTGTTGTTATTATTATTATTATTATTATTATTATTATTATTATTATTATTACTTTTATTATATATAAAAGGTGGCAAGCTAGCAGAATCTTTAGCACACTGGCAAAAATGCTTAGCAGCATTTTGTCTGTCTTTATGTTCTGGGTTCAATTTCTGCTGAGATCGACTTTGCCTTTCTTCCTTTCAGGGTCGATAAAATAAGTACCAGTTATACAATTATGTCAATGTAATCAACTTATCCCTTTCCTTAAATTATTTGCCTTGTGCCAAAATTTGGAACCATTATTATTATTTTATATCAAAAGTCATGCACCATAGTTTTAACTTCAAGGAACCCCAGTTCCACTTGTGTAAAGTCTTTAGTTATACAAAAACCCCATGTGTTACACTCATTTGCTGATATGTTGATGCCAGTCCTAACATGCCAATAACAATACGTAAGAATTCTGAGATACTAGTTTACATTGGTCAGCAATTAATATGTTGTATGGATAATGAAAAAGCATACAGAAGATGAAAAGATTAACCAGAGAGATCTTCAACCATCAATAATTGAACACATTCACTAGAATCTCTTCAACATTTACATTGTCACAAAATTTATCCCAAAATTTGACAATGTAAAATCAATTCTAATAAAAAAAATATTTTATATAAAATACATTAAACTATGTTTTCCACAAACATCACCAAAAAGGGATGGAACTCATTAGCAAGTGGCATTTTCTCAAAGACATACAGCATATGTGTTAAAAACATGTGTAGATATATATATATATATATATATATATATATATATATATATATATATATATATAGGGTGTGCATTCAAAGCAATGATTACGAAACTGGTATGCTTTTGAATCTCTTTAACAATTCACAATAATGACTTTTATTACCTTTATTACTACCACAGTTCATCTAATTGTATATATCTATCATTACTTTTCATAAAAAGTCTTTACTTTTTTTGATTTCCAATGTGCATTTTCGCTTATTTTTCTTCTTACTTTCCCCTTACATTTCCACATGTAGTTTCTATTTTGTTTTTGTAACATATCTCTATTATATATATATATATAAATAAATATAGAAATATTAATATTTCTAAGTCTCTCTAAAGGAGACTACGGCAGCAGTATTGGATATTAATAGTTATTGCCAAGCTAACATGGCAGTCCAGGAAAATAGGATGAATGCTGCCATTGATTAGCTTAAGAGGCCATCACCTCTAGCTAGCTATGTGACACCCGAACCTGTGTCCATTATAACCTTTGAATGATGCCAGACCAGCAAGGGGAAGCGACTGACCTCCCCTGTTCGAAAGTTATAATGGACACAGGTTCGTGTGTCACATAGCTAGCTAGAGGCGATGGCCTCTTGGAGCTAATCAACGGCAGCATTTGTCCTATTTTCCTGGATTGCCATGTTAGCTTGGCGATAACTATTAATATATATATATATATATATATATATATATATATATATATAGAAAGAGAGAGAGAGAGAGAGAGAGAGAGAGAGAGAGAGAGAGAGAGAGAGCGCTCCCTCCTCAGTAGGGGTCTGCGCTTCATCCCCCTCACTCCATCCAGCAACGAATTTCGGACTTGTGCCGATATCCACAGCTTTGCACGCAGTGTTAGGTTGTGTGTGCTTTTCCACAACACTCCACCTGCATCTAACGAGGAGGACTGCTTCACCAACCTGAGCCACCAACCATCCTAGTGGACGCCAGCTCCTGGCCAGTTCCAAGCAGTTGATTTTTTTGCGGGTGTCTGCCAACCAAAATCCACAAACCTAACAACCCTGGCCACCCCATCGTCTCCGCCTGCAACTGTCCCACCGAACACATTTCCAGATATCTCAACTGTGTCCTTGCCCCCCTAGTGGCTTCCCTCCTCTCACATCCATGACACCAACCACATTCTTCCTTTGTTCAACTCTTTCTCCTTCTCTCCTGGCCCTTCTAAGCTTCTTTTCACCCTTGACATCCAGAGCCTTTACACAGTGATCCCTCACCACGAGGGGCTGCGTGCACTCCAACATTTCCTTGATCTTTGACCTTGCCCTTACCTCTCCAACACCACCCTCCTCACCAGCACACATCATTGACCCTACCACATCACTGACTCCTTCACCTGCACTTCTACCAATGTCATCTGCTGCATCTCCTGCTCTCTCTCTGCTCTTCTCTATACATCAGGCAAACGGGACACTGCTTGGCTGACCGGTTTGTGGAACACCTCCAAGATATCTGACTCGGCAATGACACCTCGGTCTCACGCCATTTCTGCTCTACCAGTCATTCTTTGCAATACCTGTCCGTGTCCGGATTGTCCTTGCACCGGGACCATCTGGTGCACCATTTGTGCCATGAACAGGGATTAATCTTCTCTCTTCGCTCCTTTGCACATGGGCTCAACTCTCCTTCCCTTGCCTCTCTCCCACTCACACCTACTTCCTCCCACCTACCTCTCCTCTCTTGCTCCGACTCCTACTCTCTTTTCTCCCCTACTCACCTTCTCCTTTCCCCCTTCATTGTCACCCTTCCCTCATAAGCCCACCCAACCCTACACATTCCAGCCCCATCTTCCCTATCTTTCTCATCTCACCCCACCCCATCCCTTACACCAACTCCCACATACCCAACCTCTACCTACCCCCACCTCTACCCCACATTCAGCCTAACTCACACCCCACCCTTGTTTCCCTCACCTTCCAACACCATCACACTACACCATACCACACAACACACCACCATGCACACACCAGCACAGACCAATTCCCAGCCCAACATTTTCACACCGACACATACACACACGCCAAGTTCACCAGCTCTCTTCCGCACGCACATACAAACTCTTATACACACACACGTGCACCTTCATTTTTGGGATCATACTACTTTATTATCTCCCGTTCTTCCTCGTTCTCTTGTGTGACACTTCTGTCCGGCATCCGCCATAATAGATCGCTAGCCACTACACATTTTTTTCTTCTCTCCTTGTTTCTTTCTGTGGAAGAGCATAGGCTCGAAACGTTAAAGATTTTTTCACTTCCCGAGCATTATACTAATACATCTGTTTGTTGTCTACACCACCTGTCTTTGTTTTCTTTTTTGTGAATTCTCCCTATATATATATATATGTATACATATATATATTTATATATATATATATATATATATATATATATATATATATATAATATATATATAATATATATATATATAATATATATATATAATATATATATAATATATATATAATATATATATATATATATAAGTCAGTAAATAGTGGGGTTGTGTTAACCGCACGTGGAGAAATAATAGGAAAATGAAAAAAAGCCAGAATGCTGAACTGGGAGCATAATTTAATAAAGATTTTTTCTTACCGGTTTTCATTGCGTTGAAGCAAATTATCAAGAAGAAGGAGAATGAAAATGTTTTTTTTCAAAGAAGTACAAAAAAGTACAAAATGAAGAAAATAATATATAAAACAATAATATATAAAAAAAATAAATAAATATACCCATACATTATATTGTCTTTGAGCTTTTGTAGTTCAATAGTAGTTCATGTATAAATTGGTAGGAAAAATAAGGATGCATGAGAGTTGAGAGTTTTGTTAGGTTTAAAAGTAAGACCCATTATAGCAGGCACCTCCTGCGAAACACATCGCTTAAGCAATTTCTTGGACATTCTTTTGAAACCTTTCCTAAGCCACATCAAAAGTTACATCAGAGATGATCTTGACATGCTCAATCACCTCCCGAAAACAACAAACGAGGAGTCACTCTTGGTTTCTTTTGACGTGGTCAACCTTTATACAAATATCCCTCATGAATATGCGATTGAGGCAATTAAATTCTGGCTGCACAAACACCCAGAAACATTTCCTAATCGCATCAACACAACTTTCATCATAGAATCACTTAAGTTCATTCTGACCAACAATTACTTCCTGTTTGCAGACACATACTTTCGCCAAAAATGTGGTATTGCGATGGGTACTAAAGCTGCACCAGTCCTTGCGAACCTCATAATGGGTTTTTTTGAATTAACACTATATGAAACCTCACATCAGAAATTTGGACACCTTTTCCACATCTTTTTAATGGATAACTGGA
Organism: Octopus bimaculoides; assembly: GCF_046866305.1. Classification (NCBI taxonomy): domain Eukaryota; kingdom Metazoa; phylum Mollusca; class Cephalopoda; order Octopoda; family Octopodidae; genus Octopus; species Octopus bimaculoides. The sequence goes on along the minus strand of NC_142937.1, from coordinate 55,844,279 downwards.
AAAGATATTTGGATGATTGTTTCATCATATGGAATGAACCCTATGAAAAACTAGAATTCAAATCCATTCTTAATAACATACATCCCAACATTCAATTCACTATGGAATTCAGCAAACATCATCTCCCTTTTCTTGATCTCTTAATCATAAAAACACCTAATAACCAAATCACAACCGACATCTACCACAAACCTACAGACTCACAACAATACCTCCTTTTTAGCTCATGCCACCCAAAACACACCAAGATAAATATCCCCTTTAATTTAGCTAAAAGAATTTGCACCATTGTCTCTGACCCAACCACTCAAGAAATACGCTTACAAGATCTCAAAAAAACACTGTTACAACGCCAATATCCCTCCACACTCATAGATCTTGGAATAAAACGTGCCAAGGAACTTGACAAAAACACACTAAAAACCAACCAACATAATAACACACCCAACCCCAAAATACTTCCATACATCTCCACCCATAACCCCAATAACATCGAAGCATTCACCACAATTAAACAAAACCTCCCCTTACTCACCACAGACCCGAAAATGAACAATATCATTAATACACACAAAGTCCTTAAATGCAAAAGGCAACACAAATCTTTGAAAACATTATTAACCAATTCCAAACTACATACACCACTTCCACCCCCATCAGTTAAAAAATGTGCACGCCCTAATTGTGGCACCTGCCCCTACCTACTTGAAGGCTCTGAATTTACCTTCAAACGAGGAACAAAGTTTAAAATCAAAACCAATTTCTCTTGTTCCTCGAGTAACCTCATTTATGTCCTTACTTGCGCAGGTTGCCAAAACTTCTATATCGGACAGACGAGCCTCCCATTACATAGAAGAGTAGCTGTCCATAAGGAACAAATAAACCTCCCTCAATACCGCCAAATTCCACTCAGTGGCCACATAGACTCTTGCGCCAGAAACAAAAACCCTAAATTCATTATATTCCCTTTCTATCAATGTAAAGACAGAATCTCCACACAAGAAAGAATCAACAAGGAGAATCTTTTCATAGAGAAATTCCAACCATTTCTTAACACACACACCCCTCAGTGACCTTATTTCTCTATGAACAGACACAAACTTCCTGTTTGGAAAAAAAGAGTTCATAACTCTAACTAAAAACACTTGTCTCCCCTTACACACACTTCCTGTTTTGACACCACATTTCCTGCTTAACACAAACTTTTAATATATATATATATATATATATATCATCATCATCATCATCATCATCATCGTTTAACGTCCGCTTTCCATGCTAGCATGGGTTGGACGATTTGACTGAGGACTGGTGAAACCGGATGGCAACACCAGGCTCCAATCTAATTTGGCAGAGTTTCTACAGCTGGATGCCCTTCCTAACGCCAACCAACCGCTCAGAGAGTGGTTTACTCTTTTACTTGTTTCAGTCATTTGACTGTGGCAATGCTGGAGCACTGCCTTTAGTCGAGCAAATCAACCCCAGGACTTGTAAGCCTAGTACTTATTCTATCTTTTGCTGAGCTGCTAAGTTACGGGGACGTAAACACACCAGCATCGGTTGTCAAGCGATGTTGGTGGGGACACACAACACACAAACATACATATATCCGACGGGCTTCTTTCAGTTTCTGTCTGCCAAATCCACTCACAAGGCTTTGGTCAGCCCGAGGCTATAGTAGAAGACAGTTGCCCAAGGTATCACTCAGTGGGACTGAACCCAGAACCATGTGGTTCGTAAGCAAGCTATTTACCACACAGCCACTCCTAAGAGGGACCTCAATGCAGTATGTACGAATTGTGTATGTATATATATATATATATATATATATATATATATATATATATATATATGTATATGTATATCATTATCATCATCATCATCATCATCGTTTAACGTCTGCTTTCCATGCTAGCATGAGTTGGACGATTTGACTGAGGACTGGTGAAACCAGATGGCTACACCAGGCTTCAATCTGATTTGGCAGAGTTTCTACAGCTGGATGCCCTTCCTAACGCCAACCACTCAGAGAGTGTAGATATGTATATGTATATATATACATATATATATATATATATATATATATAAATATATATATATATATATATATATCATCATCATCATCATCATCATCGTTTAACGTCCGCTTTCCATGCTAGCATGGGTTGGACGATTTGACTGAGGACTGGTGAAACCGGATGGCAACACCAGGCTCCAGTCTGATTTGGCAGAGTTTCTACAGCTGGATGCCCTTCCTAACGCCAACCACTCAGAGAGTGTAGTGGGTGCTTTTACGTGTCACCCGCATGAAAACGGCCACGCTCGAAATGGTGTCTTTTATGTGCCACCCGCACAAGCCAGTCCAGGGGCACTGGCAACGATCTCGCTCGAAAATCCTACAGGAGCCAGTCAGGCGGTACTGGCAACGGCCACGCTCAAAATGGTGCATCTCATGTGCCACCCGCACAAGAACCAGTCTAGGGGTACTGGCAATGATCTTACTTGGCTTGCCGGGTCTTCTCACGCACAGCACATTTCCAAAGGTCTCGGTCCGTAGTCATCGCCTCGGTGAGGCCCAATGTACGAAGGTCTTGCCTCACCACCTCAGCCCAGGTCTTCCTGGGCCTACCTCTTCCACGGGTTCCCTCAACTGTTAGGGTGTGGCACTTTTTCACGCAGCTATCCTCCTCCATTCTCACCACATGTCCATACCAGCGCAATCGTCTCTCTTGCACGCCACAACTGATGCTTCTAATGTTCAGCTTTTCTCTCAAGATACTTACACTCTGACGGGTATTCACATTGACATTACACATCCAACGGAGCATACTGGCTTCATTCCTTGCGAGCTTACGTATGTCCTCAGCAGTTACAGCCCATGTTTCACTGCCATGTAGCATGGTTGTTCGTACGCATGCGTCATACAGTCTGCCTTTTACTCTGAGTGAGAGTCCCTTTGTCGCCAGCAGGGGTAAGAGCTCTCTAAACTTTGCCCAGGCTATTCTTATTCTAGCAGCTACACTTTCAGCGCACCCACCCCCACTACTAACTTGGTCGCCCAGATAGCGGAAGCTATCGACTACCTCTAGTTTTTCACCCTGGAATGAGATAGAAGTTGTTTCCTGTTTGTTTGCAGTCTTTATTGCACCTGAACATCTGCCACAAACAAAAACTAACTTGCTAGTTAACCTGCCTTTGATGTTGCTGCACCTCTTATGTGTCCATAGCTTGCACCGGGTACATCTTATAGAGTTACTACCTACTCCTTTTCTACATACTGAGCAGGGCCATCTACCTGAAGGGGTTTGTGTTTTATCTACCTTCCTACTTATTAGGATTTTGGTTTTAGCTAGGTTGACTCTAAGGCCCTTCAATTCTAGACCTTGCTTCCACACCTGAAACTTCTCCTCTAGTTCTGATAGTGACTCCGCAATTAGGGCAAGGTCATCAGCATAGAGGAGCTCCCAGGGGCAACCTGTCTTGAACTCCTCTGTGATTGCCTGGAGGACTATGGTAAATAATAGGGGGCTGAGGACGGAACCTTGGTGGACCCCTACCTCTACCCGGAATTCATTGCTGTACTCATTTCCAACCCTCACCTTACTGGCAGCATCTCTGTACATGGCTCGCACAGCTCTCACTAACCATTCTTCTATCCCAAGTTTCCTCATTGACCACCAGATAAGGGATCGGGGGACCCTGTCAAAGGCTTTCTCCATGTCAACGAAAGCCAGGTACAGAGGTTTATCCTTAGCTAGGTATTTCTCCTGCAACTGTCTCACTAGAAATAAGGCATCAGTAGTGCTTTTACCTGGCACGAACCCAAACTGCATCTCATCTAAATTGATTCGCTCCCTAATTAGTTGGGCTATGACCCTCTCTGTAACTTTCATAACCTGATCTAACAGCTTGATGCCTCTGTAATTATTTGTATCTAAAGCGTCCCCTTTACCTTTGTAGCAGTTGACTATGATGCTGCTACACCAGTCATTGGGTATGACTCCTTCGTGTATCACCTGGTTCGTAATACGGGTGACTAGGCTATAGCCAACACTGCCAGATATTTTGAGCATCTCTGCAGTGATTCCTGATGGGCCGGGGGCTTTCCCGGTCTTCATACTCTTAATTGCTTTATCTACCCTGGTACTATCAACTCGGATAGCTGGTCCCTCTATTGGGTCGACATACGGCAGGCTCTCTTTCTCCCATTCATTCTCTTTATTAAGCAATCTATCGTAGTGGCATCTCCAGACCTCTTTCTTTGCATCCTCATTTAATGCAAGCGTACCATCATCCATGCGAACATATTTCTCTCCTACAACATCACTATTCTCTCTCCTACACTGTCTTGCAACACGAAATACCTCGAGTCTTTGGTCCTCACGGCGCAGAACATTGGCAAATCTTTCCTTATCTGCTTCCCCTCTGGCTAAATAAACCTGTCGCCTAGCTTCCCTTCTTGCACATTGGTACAATTCCCTGCTACCACCGTTCTTCCAGTCCTTCCAAGCCTGTTTCTTTTGTCTAATAGCCCTGTCTACCTCCTTGTTCCACCACCACGTTACTCTGGGTCGGGAGGGGACCTTATACCACCCACAAATCTGGTCGGTGGCTTTCAACAGGTTGTCCCGCAGAAATCTCCAATTGTCTTCCACGTTGTATGATGCTATATCCCCTTCTATTTCGTTAAATGCTTCAAGTATATATATATATATATATATATATATATATATATATATATATATATATATATATATATATATATGCATATATATATATATTTCTGACAGAGACCTTTGGAAATTTGTTGTGCGTGAGAAGACCCGGCAAGCCAAATGAGACCAAAATCCAAGGCCTCTGCCAGGGATGTAGCCAGCCCACTTATGCGTACCTTTCCTTCATTGGAGACTAAACTCCACTTGCGAAGACCTGTTGAGGCAAGTGAAATCGAAATCGAACTAAATTTGACGACTGGCCCCCGTGCCAACGTCTCTTTCAGTGGACACTAAACTCGGCTTGCGAAGACCTGTTGGGGCAAGCGAAATCGTGATGGCACCTGTACCAGTGGAGTGCTAAGAGCACTGTTTGAGCATGATCATTATCAGTGTCACCTTCCTGGCACTTGTGCCAGTGGCATGTGAAAAGTCATTCAAGCAAGATCGTTGCCAGTACCGCCTGATTGGCCTTCGTGCCGGTGGAACGTAAAAGCACCCACTACACTCTCAGAGTGGTTGGCGTTAGGAAGGGCATCCAGCTGTAGAAACTCTGCCAAATCAGATTGGAGCCTGGTGTAGCCATCTGGTTCACCAGTCCTCAGTCAAATCATCCAACCCTTGCTAGCATGGAAAGCAGACATTAAACAATGATGATGATGATGATGATGTATATATATATATATATATATATATATATATATATATATATATATGTATATATATATATATATATTTTTTTTTTTATATATATATATATACACATATATACACACACAATTTGTACATACTGTATTGAGGTCTCTCTTGAGTTTTGAACCATTGCTTTCAGGTTTTCCAATTCAGAGTCATGACATAATGTATCTCCATAAAATGAAAAGTGACACCATGAAAGATTTTAAAGTCTACATAAATATGGCTTACCGATGTTACACCATTCAATGTTTAGGTAAACTTCATCACCCACTCACTCACTCTCTCTCTCTACACACACAAAAATGAAACTCATTTCGGTGCCAAAAATTGCAAAGGGAAATCTGAGATTATTATATATATTATATCCAGCAATTTTAAGAGGTAGGAAAAAGATAATTTTGTTTTAATTTATTTTTACTTCATTTCAAGCATACCTGCAAAAACTCTGACATGTTTTTTTTTTTTTTTTGATGAATTTATCGTTCATTTCTCCACACACTTCGTTACCACTAACTTCTATAACCTCTGCATTTTCACTTATTCATTTCAAACTTCTTTGAATTTTCAATCTAATGTAATCCACACTCTCTTGAAAATGTATTTCTGCAAAATGTTATCTAAAATCATGAGTAAAGAAATAGCAAAAAGTATTTGAAAATGGGGGTGGTGGTGAAATTTCCAAACCCAAAAAAGGGTTTTGTAGCTTATTAGGTCACCGGAATTCAGTCAACGAAAAAAAAAAATTTCCAATGTTTCTGGGATATGGGGGGGGGTCCGGTTTCCCACCCACCCCTTTTTTCAGAACAAAAATAAGAGGTTTGCAGCAGGGTAGTACTTGATTCCATGTAAAAAATCCGAGGTTTTTTATTTTTTCTTAGTGAAAATCGTGCGGGTAAAAAGATCAATGGGGATTCGTTGCGTAATTTCCAAGGCTTCCACCTCACCCTACCCCGTTTTCCGGACCCAGAAAAGGGTTTTGTAGCATATTAGGAGGTCACCAGAATTCATTCAACGAGGGTCTGGTTCCTCACCACCACCACCACTTTTTTTCCAAATAAAAATAAGGAGTTTGCAGCATATTAGGGTGGGGTAGGCTAATGCAGTTTTGCACCTCTCCTTGAAAAATGCAGTTTTTCGAAAAAAAGTTTTCGATTCCCTACGTTTTAGATGTCAGAGATTACGAATATGTAAAAAAAAATGTTTTTAACCCTCTTCCCCTTAGAATTTTGAACTTTTTCGAAAATTTTTTCCTTAGCCGTAGGAGTGGCAAGTAGCTTGCTTACGAACCACATGGTTCCGGGTTCAGTCTCACTGCGTGGCACCTTGGGCAAATGTCTTCTACTATAGCCTCGGGCCGACCAAAGCCTTGTGAGTGAATTTGGTAGACGGAAACTGTGTGTGTGTGTGTCTGTGTTTGTCTCCCCAACATCGCTTGACAACCGATGCTGGTATGTTTACGTCCCCGTAACTTAGCGGTTCGGCAAAATAACCCGATAGAATAAGTACTAAGTTTACAAAGAATAAGTCCTGGGGTCGATTTGTTCGACTAAAGCGGTGCTCCAGCATGACCGCAGTCAAATGACTGAAACAAGTAAAAGAATAAAAGAATATGAATGTCTTCCAGGGGCTAAAAACAACATTAACACCGTCCTTTCGGACCGCCACATTTACTTGACAAATATATTCTAATAAACGGACAAGGATAAAAAGACAGATAAATAAATAAATGGATAAAAAAGTTCAAAATTTAAAATTGGGGGAGGGGTGAAATTTGAGACCCTTATTAAACTTTATAACATTAATTATGAAACATTAATCTTTACGATTATTTAAGGCAAACACAAGTAAAACGCTACTTCTTTTCACTTTAATGTTTTTGTCTATTTAATTTCGATTTGCATGTGTTCGCTACGATCTCTTTAAAGTAAACAAAATTAAAAATTTTAATTGGGTGAGGAGAAAGGGGTGGTTGAATAAAAAAGAAATTTATTTTGCACATTCGTAGTCTCCGATAGGAATACCGAAAATATTTTTTCAAAAAAATGCATTTTTCCAGGAGAGGTGCAAAACTGGGCACTATCATGCTATTAGCTGTCAGAAGTGAAAGTGCTCACTGCTAGTGAAGTATCTGCCTGTCTTCCTGCATGCCTGTTGCTGGCCTGTCTGTGTCTCTCTCTCTATCTATCTATATATTACTCGAAAGTTCGCGCGTCCGCACTAGCTAGTCGTGAGTGGTCGATCCTATTATTTTTAAACTTCAAACTTCATTTGTTTTCTATTTTGATAAATTCTCTCTGTTGAAAATTATATTTTTATATTTTAAATAATTTGCAATTTCAGGAAATATGTTTTTATATATAATTTGTGTTTTCTACTCACGACTAGCTAGCGCGGACTTTCGAGTAATAGATAGATAGATAGAGAGACAGACAGACAGACAGACATATAGCTTGCTCCGGCCAGTCATGGTCTGTCAGTAGCCAAAGAATCGACAGGCCAGCAACATGCATGCAGGCAGACAGACAGATACTTCACTAGCAGGCAGTGAGCACTTTCACTTCTGACAGCTAATAGCATGATAGTGCCCGAAACTGCATTAGCCCCGGTCAGGATACTTGATTCCACACTAAAAAAATCCGAGTTTTTTTTCTTTCTTAGTGAAAATCGTGCGGGTGAAAGGATCGAAATTTACGTATCGAAGTATGTGTACTCTATATATATATAGGCATAACTACAGGGTTTTATCCCCCAGACTATATATATATATGGTACTACTAAAGCAGCGCGGACCCGAACGCGCAGTCGCGCGTCCGCGCTAGCTAGTCGTGAGTGGTCGATCCTAACCCTAACCCTAACCCTAAACACGTATTCATTTGCACACGCGGGTTAGGGATAGGTTTAGAGTTAGGGTTAGGGTTAGAATCGACCACTCAAGACTAGCTAGCGCGTTCGGGTCCGCGCTGCTTTAGTAGTACCTATATATATATATATATACACACGCACACAAACACACATATAAATGTGTGCGTTTATCTTTTGTTGATATTTACTATTGAAAATATTCTCAGGTCTGTATTACGGCGCGAAAGCAGCTAAATCGGTGCAACTAATAAAAATATCCGGTGCTATTTATTCCGTCTGTGTTGCACTCATGGTTCCTTGTTACTTCATCAACGTAAATGCATTGGACCATCAATTAGTCCATTGGATCCTTGTAACCAACGACGCTCTTATTCACAAAATGCCTTATACCATAAATATATAAATGTCTGTCTACAGCTCCGTGTTATAAATGATCTGAAAAAATAGAATTATCAAGATAATTAGTTACACGGACTAGTTAGGATACTGCAGTAAGTTAAACCAATGAAAAAGCTTGTTATTTTGGCAAACAAAATTCAACTAATCAGAATACTCAAGAGATCGTAACACGGTTCATCTACCTTTTCAGGTTCTTTAGTCAAGGGAGATATTTAGGTGTCAATAGTTTTTAAAAATCTGGTTTTCTTCAAATAAATGATTTTCTTTCATTCAAATAACTTTACAAATTTTGCCAGATTATATTTCTTGTGAACACTTCCAACAAGAATAATTATTTAAAGGTAAGTATTTGTAGGCTTTGTTAATATTATTGCCGATACTTATATATTTCATGTTATGTTTATAAACATTATAACAAGTATTTATTGGCCAGTTTGGCATTGTGTTCTGTAATTGTCTTTTCTGAAAAGATTTTTTACTGAGAATTCTTTATAATATCGACTTATATTCTTCGTTAATTACGGTTTGATGTTTTCCTTGATTAGATGTATTTTTGTTTTTATTTTTATTTATTAAAATAGTCACATCTGAAAGGCGATTTCATAATCTTTGTTCCTTTACTGTAAATGACGTCAATCCTGGATATAACACTCTTCTTGCTATAATAATCAATTATATTAAGCAATTGTCTTCTATTAATCTGCAACAAGATCAAATTTCAACATTGTATATCATTCATATGTCTTCACTATTTTTATTTACTTATCATTTCCTGTATTTTGTTACTTCAGTCTTTGTTGTTGTATTTAGCTTACTAGGATTATCTTAATCCACTTCTCTGCTCGATCTCCCTCCTTTCTCTCTATATTTTATGATGTAAATTATAATTCTGATCAGATCATAATGTTCATCAACTACTTAAATACATTCTACCGCCTACCTAATTAGATCGCTGTTCTTTTACTGTTTTGTATGTATTAAATATTACCATATTGTAAAAGACCAAATATTTTAGAGCCTAATTCTTTAAATATTGTTCCAGTTATCGGACGAAAGAGAATTCTACCAATTACATAAACTTCTTTAAATGAAACGAAGATTTTCCTTATCTGTTCTCAGTCACTTTTCAGTGTCAATATTACCCTCTCCTCCTTTTGTAGACATTTCATTCGTGTAGTTTCTTGAAGACAAGAAAAGTAAAATGTGATCAAATACATAGCTCCATAATTACAGAGGTCGGTTTTCCCCTGTCGACTTTGGGCCTTCCCTTTCATCCTTCCGGTATTGGTAAAACAAGTATTATTCATCAGTTACTGGTCTTCTATATTGTTTGTCTATTGGTCTGTTAGAAACAGCGAATAAACCTTCCCCGAATCATACTCTTAAAAATGTGGGGACACTTAAGATAGTGTAGTCCCAGTTACACTATCTCTGACATGGTCATGAATGGAATACGTTCAATCATAGGCTCGTTGGGTCGGTGTTGACTGGTACCAATAAGATATTGCTGGTTTCTACAAGGTCTTACGTCTCCTCACCATAAATCATCGTTATTGTTATTTTTAATGTCGAAACTGCGAAGCTGGTCTTTTCTAACAATTTCCAAATGTTTTTCTTCCTCTTTGTGAAAATGTTCCCCCTTTGAGGAATTGGAAGAGTAGGTAAAGGGGAGGAAGTTTGGTTGTTAAGACCCAATATTTTTATTGATATTTGCGTATTTTACGTCTCTAGGTTTTAATAGCAAAAACCTTCAGACTGAAAACGCTGTTTAGACGATAAATTCCTCAATATGGTGAAACACATTTCACCAATTTGCACACAGATTCCACATTTTATCAAATAATAGTTGAATTTTTTTTTTTATGTTAACAGTTTACACGGAGGTTGTATGAAACGAAATTCTGTAAACGCCCATATCGAGGAATTATAATCATATCGAAAATTTCTCAATATATTGTGCAGTTAAGTATAGTCACTAGAATTGTACCCTCTCAGAATTGGTTTGTATACTTGGCTCTGAGATTTTTAATCGATAGGTTCTTTTGATTTGTTGGAAACTCGTTCGTTCACTTTCTTCTTTTTTTTTTCATACAATGGAAACTAGTTAATAATGGGGAAATCGAGCGGTTAACTTTATTTAAAAATTTATTATAGCAATGTTAATTTTCTGCGAGATTGGGGAATAATTTGAAGAATTTTTTTCTCTCTGGTGCTTAACACAAAGCTGTAGTAAATTGTGTAGTTGGGTGTTAATCTAGCTTTATTATCAATTGACTTACCCTGCTTTGCTTGTTGAAGATTAAGCTTTTTGGAGCACAATGCAACTCTGTGGTACACCAGATCTTGTCGAACCAAGCAACCCATGCCAGCATGGAAAACAGACGTTAAATGACGATGATGAGGACATTAATAAGAAATCATTATTAGTAGTAGTAGCAGTAGTAGTATAAGTGTAAAACATTATTTATCATCGTTTATCATCCATTCTCCATGTTGGCAACCTGGAGTGCTGTGCCAAGCTCTATTGTCTATTTTGGCATGGTTTCTATAGCTAGATGTCCTTCCTAATGCCAATCACTTTGCAATATATTATTATATTTAAATTCTGCCATCAGTCCAGAACTGGGGTTGATGGTACCATCTAGCTCCTTCCTTAAAATTTCATCCCCTGTGCCTATTTTAGCAACAATTATTTTTATAAATACCCCTTAGTGTCTATTTCCACCCACTTAGTTGATGAGTTCAAATTATACTGTTGTTAACTTTCAGCCTTCTATCATTACTGTCGTTGTTGTTTTAATGTCCACTTTTCCATGCTTGTGTGAGTCAGATGAAATTTGTTAAGATTGATTTATTAGGACTAGATGCCCTTCTTGTTGCTAACCTTTACCTATTTCCAATCAAGATAATTCACCATGGTCAGATATGTTTTCTCAAAAGTTTAGAAACAAATGACACTGCTTGTATATGACAGTGACACTCATTTACAGCTAACACACTATGTCAAGACAAGGAGACGACATACATACACACATATGATGTATGCGTGTATTGCTTAGGCATTGTGAAACTAACAACTTGGTATAGAATTCAGAATACATGTGCTTCAGAAAGGAGCATTAGTCAACTCCTGAGGAATATTAAGAAAATGAGATAACAAAGGAATGAACAGTTATCTTATGAACTTCAATAGCTTTCAGCTGTTTCTGCTATGAGATGCAGTGGGCTTATACTTGAGTGCCTGAGTAGACATGAAGTGCTATTTATTTGGGAAAACAATTACATTTATGCATATATATAGTTAGGTAGATATGTATATAATTGGTACAGGTATGGCTCTGTGGACATTAGAATATATATATATATATATATAAAATATATACACACACTGGTTCCTTTCAGTATCTTTTTATCACATCCACTCAAATACGCTTTACTCTACCTGGAGCTATAGTAGAAGACACTTGCCCAAGGTGCCACCCAAAATCATGTAATTGGGAAGCCAACGCCTTAACCACGCAGCCGTGCTTGCACCTACTCATGTCAATAAAATATATATCACTCATGCTTTTTTCTAATTTGATGTGCTGTAAAAGTTAACTAAAAGAATGGATGTCATCTGGTTTTAAAATCACTGCCTCAAAAAGTCTCATCCGACCAAGTGAATATGAAAATGATGATGTGCTGTAAAATGGTGGATAGTCACTGTTGCCTTCAGTTTTCACTAGATTTGGATTCAGTTAACATCTTGCTTTGTATCTTCAAACATGACATTTTTTTATTGTTAGTGATTTGGTCTGGAAGGAGAGCTTAGATCCATGTCCTTCACAAGTACTCCAGACTGGTAGGATTGATATTATGTACTGCTATAGCTGTTCCAGTTTGATGGTTTCAGGAAATACATAGGGATCCAACATTTAGGGCAAGAAGGATTTAGGTGTAATGTTTAGTGTGGGTCTGTAGAGGACAGAAAAAGTGGTGTAGCCTGAATGGTGGGAACAGGAAACCAAGAGCAGAGACTGCTATAGTAGTAATAAAAAAGACAGGAGAAGGAGACACTACATCTGTAGGCTGGAGGTGAATAACTTTATACCGACCGATCAGATAAGTTACCTTTCTTTGGATGTGATCCAGGATGACTATGTACATAACAGCATCATTCCAGATGGCGGAGGGTGAGTACTCCATTGTACCCACCTCATCCACCACCTAAGTTTCATTGATGGTTAATACTTATTGGGAGCTGTGGTATTTTCTGGTTCTGAAGAAGAAAATCAGTCTTTAAGATATAGCATTTGTTATAGCAACATTGTGTGTGTCCACCAGGAGTGATCTTTATTGATGGTGGAACCTATGTGAAAAGGTTGTATGGGTTCTAGTTGCAGTCTGTTCATTTTGTAGGAAGTATCATAATGCTTTACTTGAGATGTGCAGTGATTGTTTGTTTGTTTTTTTTTCTATTGTTGAGGGAAACAAGACTGGATTGACTCCATTGCTGGATGTTTTCAAGATCTCTGCTCATCTGGTCAATATGGCTTAGGTAGTTTAGATATGTGAAAATGATACTTGTATGTAGAAGATTGGGGAGCAATAAAGGGTGGTGAGTGGTGTAATCTATGTAGGAGTGGGCATTGTTGATGGTGATAACAAATAGATTATTAAAATATTGGACAAAGAAGTTGGGTGGGACCTGAATGTTGGATTACAACAATAGAAGAGAGTGTTTCATCCATTCATACTGTGTTGGTAATTTGATTGAAGAGATGAAAGACAAATAGAGGCCACAGGTAGCTGGTTTTAAGAGCAGATGTGGCAGACACCAGGGAATTGTTGGTATCAGGGACAAAAGCATTGCTTTCATTGTTTTTACAAAGACAGATCTGGCTTTGCGAAAGTCAAACTTTAAGAAGAGAGAGAAAGAGAAGAGATTCAAGGAGAAGTTAGTTGTTAGTGACTGTCTTCATCACTTTTAAGATATTAGAAGTGAGTGTAAGAAGATTGTTAGTTCCAGTTCTTGGAAATTGGGTCACATTGTAACATGTTTCCAATGATTGAGTAATCTCTGTTAAGTGCAAAAGAGATTGATAATTTGGTGAGGATAGAGGGTAGCTCTATTTCAAAGTTATGGAAGAGATAATATCAGGCTGGTGGCCGTGTTAGTTTCAAGCATGTGAATGTATTTTTACACCTGATGGAGTAGAATGGGATAGAAACAGAGGAGTTTTAGTGTGTGAGGTGGAGAGAAAATGTAGAGGTTGTCTTGGCAGGAATACTGCTCACAGAATCATTTTGGCTAAGAAAGGAAGAAAAGTGGATTCTATAGAGATTCTTTTGACAATGGACTAAAAGAATCGATTACAGTAGGAGGGGTGGGGACTGCAGATTGTGCAATGCATAATGGCATCCTTCACTATATTGATAATGATGTTGCAGGTATTGTCATTTTCAACTTTGAAATGTAATGATATTGTTTTTTTTTTTTTATTTCATCTTTTTACAGGTGCAAAAATATACAGATCTACAAATATATATTTATTTCTCGCGGTATGAAACATCATTATGGAAGTTGACGTGGCAAGCCATGAGTGTGGCTTGATTATCTCAAATATCCGTGACACCAACTTAGAGTCCTCAGATCTTGACTGCACTCTTAATTTAGAAAAAGGAAATAATTCTGAAATGCTAATTGCTAACCAGAGCCCTGATGAAGAAACAGAAACTATTATTTCATCAGATGGTGTCACTGATGAAAACACAGTAATACTTGAAGGCTGTTTGTCATTCAATCAGCCATCAGACGATGATTCTGTTGTGTCACAACAAACTGTAATTGAATCTGGTTACACAGAATTGGATACTGCCTGGCATATGCAGATGGTTGCCAATGGTGATATAGATACCACAGGTCTTGTCACTGATGTGAAAACAGAAAACATACAAACAGTTGGTGAGTTGGGAGATGAATGGCATATGCAAATTCAACTGATTAGTTTGGTTTCTGATTCTGAGGTAAAAGTAGAAAATGAAGAAACAGTGACTGCTTCTGGTGAACCTGCAGATAAAGAAAGCCTTGTTGAAGCTGTTGATAATTCTATGAGGGTGCATGAAATGCTTAATCCAGCTGAATCTAACATTATTCTTATTCAGAAGGACATTGAAACTGAAGAAAATTGCATTCCTCTAGAAGTTGTCTCAGCTGATGGCTATGGGAATACATACCTCGATGTTGGGGTACAAACTATAGGGGAAGAGTATACAGTCACTGAGGAAGTGTGCAGTTCTGATGAGAAAGAGGTTGTAAAAATTGTTTCAACAGTACCCAAAAAATATGCTGTGACCTCTGATACATGTGCAATATGTGGCATGAAGTTTCCCAATCGATCTGCCTGCCAGCGGCATATGATTGGTGTGCATGAAGAAGCCAAGCACCAATGCAGCAAGTGTAAAAAAACCTTCTTTCGGTTATATTCCCTAAAGCTGCACATTAAAAAGAAGCACAATGGTGAAGGCCTGTTTTTCTGTGACAAGTGTAAATATTGTTTTATTTGCAAATACTACTTTGATCAGCACCGAAAGAGAAATTGCACACCTGTTCATTGCCGAGAATGTGGACGAGGTTTAGGCAATCTCATACAGCTACATAATCACAGGCGATGGGTTCATAAACTCAAGGTGTGACCTGTCCCATTATCAATCAGGGAATGTTAGCCTCTGTAAACATTATTACAGGTGAGTGCTTTGAAATAATTTTGCTTTTATTTATTATATATTATCTTTTATTAAACAATCATTAAGGTCTTGCATTAATTGTTTTCATGCTTGTTAGTTCAAACAGAACTGCAGTCATTATGCCATGCTCCTAAGCTAGGCACATTACCCTGTTTGTCTTAGTTTGTCCCCAGTAATGTAGGGATGGTACTTGCAAGTACCATCCCTACATTACTGATTCAGTATTATTTATTTCACTTTTTCATCAGTAAACTAATCCATGTAATATGGGCATTGTTTCAAATTGGTTTCACTCTTCACAATCTTTATTGAATTCTTCTTCAAGATTTAACTTCCAACCAGTCTATGAATTAGTGTAAAAAATATAACTAAAGCTTAGCTATCACATGTGAATATGGCTTGATCACTTGAACTGTGCTTTTGCTAAAATTTTTAGGTTGCCTATATAATTTCAGACTCTCCACCCCCTGACCCAATGAAACATTGAGGATGAGATATTAAGAGAGAGAGAGAGAGATGCATTAATAGTCAACTGCATTTACTGCTGAGTAGACGGAAACAATGCAGAATGAAGTGCTTTGCCCAAAGACACAATATACTGCCCAATTCAGGAATCAAACTGAAGACCTTGCGGTCATGGGTCCAATGCCCTAACAGTTGTATGTGAAACCACCTGCCTTCACATGTGAATTAAAGTAATAAAAAGACAAAAACAAAATTCAAAATTGCTTCATTAAGAAATTATTCAATCATTGTCAGAAGTGTTGGAGGTTGGAACTTCTGAAATACAGTCCTGCACACCACTAAATAAAACTAAAGTGCAAATGAAATATATAAATTTATCATGTCCATGCTGGCATGGATTAGACAGGCCCATTCTAGCACAATCCTTCCCTAATTGTTTTTGTCATCTGGTACAGAGAAAATTGCCTATTTTTGTCATTGTTGTTTGAGTGGTGCAGTTTATTACAGCTAAACACGCCTGCTGTTATCATTGTATAGTGTGAACTGGAGACGATTTTGGAGTTGTTAGATAGCATTAGTTCTTGTAAAATAGTGATGATTATTCATCATCATCATCTCATTTAGCGTTTGCTTTCCATGCTGGTATGGATTAGATGGTTTGACTGAAACTGGTAAACTGGATGGCTACACCAGGTTTCAATCTGATTTGGTATGGATTCTACAGTTGGATACCTTTCCTAACACCAACTTTAGAAAGGGCATTGGAAATCGATAAGGAGGAGCATAAAGTAATTATAAATCAAGGTAGACTTGGGGTGAAATTGTTAAGTTAGAATGTATATGTCTGGACATCATAGATAGTTATGTAGGATCAAGACACTTGGCACTGTGTGCTGTGTTGTCTTGTCCAAATCCCTGTCCACAAGAATATTAAATGCTCATATTAATATCATTTGTAGGTACTCAGTAAGAACATTTACTCTCATCACCATTTACATATTTACACTGTGTACATACATTCTTAATGTGCCTCATCTCCCTCTTATACGCCTTGTACATCTCCAAGACCTTCATCCCTCTCCATACATCATTTACTTTAAAAACCCATGTAATTTACACACTTTTTTCACAGAAATAAAAATAAACTTTAGTGGATGTGTAAATTACATGAGTAGATCATTTCCAGAATTTTGTTGTTGAAAAAAGACATACAAAATGTAAACATTCATACCGGAAGTTGACTCATTTAATGTCAGTATAGGTTTTACAGAAAAAATAATGGCTTAAATATAATGAAGTTGACTTTTATTTATGCTGGACAGTATAGTGCTTACTTTTTCTGTATAAATTTACTAAAACTTAAATGGTTAACTACTATTTCAAGTCTGACATTTATGCTGCTAAACCTGGTCCGGGCCATATTTTACATTGCTTGGAGTTTCTACTTTATCAGAATGGAGCACCATTGACATACATAGTGATATGGATATTCCTGACTGAAAAAAATGTAATGATATGAATAATCTTGATTGTATGCTTTTATTTTTGTCTGTTTATTACTAAGCACAGTTTTAAGTTTGTCATATTGTTTACACCAATTTTGAACATTGGCTTCATTAACATTAAAATACCTTCCAGCAGCTCTATTGTCATGTTTAAATGCATATTCAACATATTTAATTTCTCCTTCATAAGTTCTGCCCATACTGACAATAATGGTAATGACAAATTCTTAAGTTTGCTTAACATTTTATAAGTGTGAAAGGGATTAAAATTTCGATACTCTGTATCAAAGGTCCCAACAAGAATAGGTGGAAAAGAATTCTGTTTATACAACATCAAAGGCAGGTTAACTAGCAAGTTAGTTTTTGTTTGTGGCAGATGTTCAGGTGCAATAAAGACTGCAAACAAACAGGAAACAACTTCTATCTCATTCCAGGGTGAAAAACTAGAGGTAGTCGATAGCTTCCGCTATCTGGGCGACCAAGTTAGTAGTGGGGGTGGGTGCGCTGAAAGTGTAGCTGCTAGAATAAGAATAGCCTGGGCAAAGTTTAGAGAGCTCTTACCCCTGCTGGCGACAAAGGGACTCTCACTCAGAGTAAAAGGCAGACTGTATGACGCATGCGTACGAACAACCATGCTACATGGCAGTGAAACATGGGCTGTAACTGCTGAGGACATACGTAAGCTCGCAAGGAATGAAGCCAGTATGCTCCGTTGGATGTGTAATGTCAATGTGAATACCCGTCAGAGTGTAAGTATCTTGAGAGAAAAGCTGAACATTAGAAGCATCAGTTGTGGCGTGCAAGAGAGACGATTGCGCTGGTATGGACATGTGGTGAGAATGGAGGAGGATAGCTGCGTGAAAAAGTGCCACACCCTAACAGTTGAGGGAACCCGTGGAAGAGGTAGGCCCAGGAAGACCTGGGCTGAGGTGGTGAGGCAAGACCTTCGTACATTGGGCCTCACCGAGGCGATGACTACGGACCGAGACCTTTGGAAATGGGCTGTGCGTGAGAAGACCCGGCAAGCCAAGTAAGATCGTTGCCAGTGCCCCTGGACTGGTTCTTGTGCGGGTGGCACATGAGATGCACCATTTTGAGCGTGGCCGTTGCCAGTACCGCCTGACTGGCTCCTGTAGGATTTTCGAGCGAGATCGTTGCCAGTGCCCCTGGACTGGCTTGTGCGGGTGGCACATAAAAGACACCATTTCGAGCGTGGCCGTTTTCGTGCGGGTGACACGTAAAAGCACCCACTACACTCTCTGAGTGGTTGGCGTTAGGAAGGGCATCCAGCTGTAGAAACTCTGCCAAATCAGACTGGAGCCTGGTGTTGCCATCCGGTTTCACCAGTCCTCAGTCAAATCGTCCAACCCATGCTAGCATGGAAAGCGGACGTTAAACGATGATGATGATGATGATGATAATTAGTTTGATCGGTCACCTTCCTCTGTTGGTTGAGTAAAGTGTCATCCATGCTGGTGTTTATTGGTAATTAAACTTAATTTGCAACACCTGTGCATATTTATCAGCTTTGTTTTTTTAGTAATTCTTAACAACTTTTCCTGTGATTGTGATTTAAGAAGACATAGCAGTATGCTAAAGATTGGACATAATCTCTTGTGGGCAAGAAATGTAAAATAAAGTTTATTATAAACAACATAAACATTTTGTAATTTTATAGCTTTCAATGTGATACCTGTTAAACAGAAATTATTTTTATTTATTGAAAATTTAATAAAATCTAATCATAAGTAAGTGAAATTATGCTAATTACAACTAAATTGAAAACCTTTTTTTCCCTGGCTATATCGGCAATTCTGATAACTTTTGGGTGTGAATTTTACATGAGTACTAGCTTTTTTTAACAAATTTTATCATGAAAATCACCTGCCTAAATTACACAGATGCGCAAATTTTACACCCCAACCCTAGTAACTCCATTGATTGCTAAGGCTCAGGGATACTAGGATTGCTTGTCTACTGTCTTCTTTTTCTACATCTACCTGCATGGACTGCTCCAGACAGTTGAACTAGGTATGCCCAAACAGGTAAACAGGAGCAGAATTACTGTTACACTGGGCCACTTTTAGAACAGTCAGCATTCTGTCATCTTTTAGATAACAGTATTTTTCTAAATTTTATGCATACACAGGAACATGTATGGCTGTGTGATTAACAAGCTTGCTTAGCAACCATGTGGTTTTAGATTCAGTTCCACTGCATAGCACTTTGGGCAAGAGTCTCCTACTGTAACCCTGGACTGATTTGGTAGAAGACACTTGTCTAAGATGCCACACAGTAGGTCTGAACCCAAGATCACATAGTTAGAAATGAAGCTTCTCAGCCACACCTGCACCTTCCAATGCCTCCCAAAAGTGAACCAATACTAAGAGGAAGAATACTTTGAAATTGGGTGCCAGAACCTTTTTATCTTCCTCTTTTTACAAGACTGCAGGATTTAGTTAGGGTTAAACAACAAGTATATTTAGAACTGTCAATGGAAGTACCTCAATTGGGCAGATTTTCATCATTAACAATCAACAGACAGGGTCATTTATTTCCCACGTTCGCAAGAAGGCAGTAGGAAACTTGTAATTAATCAACAACTATATCCAGTCTGCATCTTGGAACTTTATCCACCCTGGTCTGACATCCTATAATATTCTTTGTGTACTAGGCTTTAGTTGCTATAACTACAGCTGTCCACAAAGAACCACTATCTTTGGTTCCTGAAATACAGACAATAATAAGTGATGCATAAATTGTACCTGCCAGTAGATCATCTGGGAACCAACTCATGGCATGATGAACTATGGGTGCCCTTCCAAGACCTTTTATGGAGAACAGTGCTGCTGATAATGGATTGAGACGTGTAGTAGTAGTTCTTTGTGTTCACCATTAATGCAAGTTGTAGCAAAATATTGATGAGCAATTAATTTACCGTTAAATAAACTAGCCATTGTACCAAATAGTTACATTAAATTAAAAGGGCTCACTTGGAAAACCGCCTTGTAGTTACAAACTAATAAAAAATCATTTTCCTTTTCTAATTTTTTGCAGGTACAAGTCCCTGTTGTATGCTCTTGAATGCAGCAGCAACAGCCATCAAATTTGTGTCTTTCCACATCTGGTGGCCTGAGCATACACCACTTAAAAGCCATCCACATCAGGGTTGTGAAGTTGAGCACATCAAACCCATACCATCCAGACTCAACCAAGTTTCATGTCACAAAGCCACGCCAAGAGGTGAACTATAAACCAGAAGAACCTTTAATCCCTATTGACTACTGCATTGCTATTATAGAAAGAAAAGGGCGAGCAGAAGGTGGAAGGGAGATAATGAATTGAATGACTGACATTTCAGGGGAAATAACTAGGTGGCATTTCTCTTGATATTTCTCTGGAATAGTAACTTGTCGCTAAAATTTACATACTTTATAAGGAAACTCGTCAACAGTTTCGTTTTTTCCCCCACCTCCATGTGGTATGGTGAATCCCATTTTTCTTCAACATTACATTTCTTTTTCTACTATTTAGTCATTCTGCCTGATTTAGGGGCATTTTTTTTTCAAGAATACAGTCATTTTTTAAATATTTTCTTTGTTCCTTGAAAGAATTCAGGGGTTAATACTATTTTAAAATAAGTATTTGTTTGTATCAAACATGTATACATTTACATGCTATAAACACAGCCAGTAGATGCACTCTTAAAAAAGAAACTTAGACATTCATCTACACATAACCTTGCATTTATGTATTATCTATGGAAAGATGTGACAAAAAATATATATTTAAGTTTGAGTTTAAAATCTCTTCACATTCAAATTTGAATTTATTATTATTATTAATAAATCTGCATTGTGTCCCTCCCTTTTTCATTTGCACATTTCTTTTCAAGCCACTTCCCCCATACCCTCAAAAAATGCACCCCTATTAATAACAATGGCAGGAGATATACACCGCTCATTATTGTGGAAGTGGTGCTGTACTAAATGCATCATGCTTTTTAGCTTCTGAGTTCAAATCCCACCAGTATCACCTTCTCTACTGTACTCATGATATGCTGAAGTTTATTTGACTCCCCCTCTTCCTTTAGTAATTTGCCATCTGTCTCAGTGAGAACTTATTAAGGTGGCAGGCTGGCAGAATCAGTAGCACCCAGCGAAATTGTCAGCAACATTTACTCTAACTCTTTATGCTCTGAGTTCAAAAACTGCAGAGGTCAACTTTGCCTTTCATCCTTCTAGGATTGATAGAATTAAGTACCAGTCAAGTACTAGGGTTGATGTATGACAATGTTTGGTTATCCTTTCTCTCTAAAAAATTGCTGGCCTTGTACCAAAATTTAAGACAATTATTATTATCATTTCTGACTTGTTTTCTTATCTCAGTTGGAATCATTTCAATTCATATATATTGCTTATTGTTCCTAAAAAAATTCCAGTTTCCTTTCTTTGATAATTTCTGGTTCCAAGCCTCTGTGAGAGACCATTATTTTCATAGCATGGCATAAAGGTTAAATTCTTGGCAAACTAAGTTTGTGACAGAGTTTTGGTTTATTTGTCTTTTAGTAATTTGTTGGATGCTTTTGCTATTCTGAGTTCAAATCATGCCAAGTTCAGTCACAAATGTGTCAACTTCTTGGTCTCATAAAGAAAGTACCAAATACAAGATACAAAGTTAGCCATTGATTCTAGTGAAAAGAAAATATTCTTGCCGAAATTGTTCATGCTTGGAAACTTCTGTTTTTCCCAACCTCTAAAGTGAACGTGGCCAGTCACTTGTAGATCAATATCTGATTTTGAAAGGTTAGATAATTAACATCTTACTGGAGGGGATTAATAAATTGTGTATGTTAGTAATGAACTAGATGAATGAGTGCTTGACCCCAAGAAGGTGAGTTAATGTTGAATCTCTAGAACATAGGTTCATGCTGGCAGAATCAGTAATCTTCCAGTGACACTCTATTATTATAAGATGATGAGAGTCTTACTAATAGCAGAGAATGTTACTAATATCATTTGTAATTTTAATACATCCTGAATAATTTCTATTTCTATCAGCATGAAACTTCAGGATCTGAAAATTTTATCAAAAAGAAATAAGTATGCATGCATACATACATAAATACACACACACACATACACAACTTCCTTGTGACCTCAACTTGTAATGAAATTGCACATCATCATAACATACAACATATCTTCAGTTTTCAGTGGCCTATTTTGATTGATCCCTCTCTGGGTTATTATATATAGTGATGTACCCTAGGCTTCATTTGGTCACTGGGGCACTGAGGAAAATTTTTCATGTGGGTGTTGCCAGTTGAAAGAAGTCAGTTTGGTGATCTCCATCCCTTCAAAGTATATTTATTGCAAGTAAATTTTTTTTATTTTATTGTGCTTGTGAAGTCCTATTTACAACTATATGGACTGACCCACTTAGAGTTAAGTGTTTTTGCCATGGGCACAGTACTGTTATGGGATACAAAGTGCCATCTCTTCAATCTGTAGGCCAACACCAGAATGAATTAATCATATTTGTATGTATGTGTGTATATATATATATATATTGTCATATACACACTTTCATACATAGCATTCATGTACATCATATGTATCGATACAATCAAAATGTGTTTTATTTGTAAAGTTTCATCTCTGTTTGTTACATCTACAACAATGACTAAAGTTGTAGACATCCCTCATCGATTAACTGTTTGTGACTTTACTGAAGCACTTATCATCTCATAGCTCGAAGTAAAATCACTTAGAATTATTTATAAAAATGCCATATTGCCATGTATGAATGCCTGTTATTATCTGAAAGAATTCTCCAGTTTGAATAATTCTTTGTGAATGTATCTCTGTGCTTAATTATGAAATCTTTGTTCTGAATTATTTTTCCATATCATTTATGGCAGGAGTGGAATCATTTTACCTTTTGGTATTCTTTCCCTTTTCTTCCCTTCATCTTTTCTGTAATAGTCAGAAACTCCTGTACTGTAATGCTCATTATTCAAAGTTCAAATTCTATTAAGATCTATGGTGTTGTGTCTCTTATACAAGACTTCTCACAGCATTTGATGATTAAATGGTTGGTATCACTCCACATGCATTGTGAATCTTCAGAAACTTTTGCTAAAAATTTGACATTTCTAGAACCTTCCAAATGAACAAAAAATAAAGAAATGGAAAAGAAAATGGTTCTTTAAGCTTAGGATGCTATATTCTATCCTTTCCTGGTTCAAATTTATTTTAAAAAATGAAAGGTTCTTACCAATTATGCTTCAACCAAAATACATTACTTTAAAAATAATTAATTGCAGGAGAGTCACTTCTGTTGAGCATTTCCTTAATTTAATGATCCATTTCTCCAGTTGTTGTCCACTTTTGCTACAGAGCAGTGAACCCTTAACCATTTGTTTTCCCCCCTCCCCCTTCAACCTAACATTGTTGTTGACTGCTTTCTTACATGGAAATGCTGCTAACCATGTTTGCTTCTGTCAATTCATCTGTTCTCTCACTGCCACAGTTCCATGGGTTTTTAATCATTGTTTGTGCTTCTAAAACCAAAGTAATTAAACAAGACAAACCTGGACTCTTCCATCCACCAAATTTCTGAAATTATTGTTGACTGTTTACTTGTAAATTGCATTTAATTGAACTTTTTATTTTATGTATTTATTTATTTATTTTTTGGTTATCACTGCTTTTTGTAATATGATTTGCACAAGACAAGATTAAGCATAGTTTCTAATATGTGTGTGTGTGTGTTTATGTATACACAGCCAAATAACTTCTACATTTGTACTTCCTTCAAGCATGCATGTTCAATTAAGTCATTAGTAAAATTATGTTTTTAATGTCCTCTAGTCACTGCTGTGAGTTTTAACATGCAGCTAATGTTA
The DNA here is from genome assembly GCF_046866305.1 of Octopus bimaculoides. Lineage (NCBI taxonomy): Eukaryota > Metazoa > Mollusca > Cephalopoda > Octopoda > Octopodidae > Octopus > Octopus bimaculoides. The sequence continues at coordinate 55,820,001 of NC_142937.1, read as the reverse complement.
ACAAATTAGCACCAAATAACATTTATTTAATATTCACTCTTTTTGTTACTTATTTTCTTCATGTTATTGCTCTTTTTTTCCTATTTCTAACCAACTTATTATCCAAACTAATATGGTAAATGTGACCCTGACAACAGTAAATATTGTTGTTGTTGTTTATTCTTGTGAGAATGTTTTTCTGTGACGTAGTCTCTAAACTTCACTGACACAAAATTATTTCCCTGCTGCTGCTGTTATGTGCAATGTTCTATGAATTTTTGCTTGGTGCTTAGTTCATGTTTTGTAATGTTTAGAGAATGAGAAAGAAATCTTTCTGAATGGTGCCTCTGATCTGTTATAGGTAACATTTGCAGGTGCTGCTTTAACCTCATTTCCCAAGAGCTAAGAGAAATCATCAAATATGTAATGAGACACGATTGAAATTGGTAAGTTTTCCAAAATCATGTCCACTTGGCTATTTCACTTGCAAACAAGGTGTATCAGCATGTCATGCAGGAAAAGTCTGCAAACTTCTTTCAACTATTAAACACTTTGCAGTACAATGTTATATTTCTATAATCTTGTATAAGATATATTTCAGTTTCATTAGTTTTTTTTAGAGAATACAACATAGAGATTACCTCATGCCTTCAAGTTGATTGGAGGATTTGAACCCAGTATTGCAAGTTACTAAAATATTTGTTGCTCCTTAGAGCCTCTTAAACCTGCTGCAGCTGGTAGTTCTGTTGAGTTTTTAGAAATTTATCCAGGGACACAACACAACATCAGTGGCATAAACACAGTCTGTTACATCTTTTGCCACAACCAACAACAATCTATTTCAGTTGTAGAACTATTAGATTAAATCCTAGTATTGTTGCAGTGTACAGCAACAGCAGAGATGTCATCCTTTCAATTTGTCTGTGAGTTTACTTACCCTTAGCACAATGCTGTGTTCTAGGGCTTGACATTAAACTAAATCTCCCTAACAAGATACACAAAACTAAAATTGCCAGTTTTAGAAGATAGATGCCTGAGCAAGAAATTTTTTACTGACATTGTTTCCATGATGCTCAATGGTTTTTAGAGAAGCTGAGAGAAATTAAAATTAGAGATAAAAGCACCATTGGGTCATTAATAATTTTTGTTTATCTTGTAGAAGAAACATCTTTGTGATTTCTTTCATTGTCTTGCTGTAATAGTGTTTGGGAAATGAACTATTTCCACAGCTGATATTTTTATTCCTCTACAAGTGTTGGACTCCAGACGTATCATCACCATCATCATCATCATAGTTGTTACCCATATCATGACACATGGTAAGTTCTACACTACTTTTGATTAGGCCTACGGGAAAGGCATCAGAATCACCAACTCACTATTTCCCTTTCCTTAGAATTTTAACAATTTGTGACTTTATAAGAAATTATTAAAGACAATACTAGTGAAAGAGAACTAATGCACTTTACATTATTTATTGGATTGCTTCACAAATTGTAGTTTGAATTTCCTTTGATCGCCTTTTGTCTTTTGTTTCTTTAATGCCAGTAAAATTAGGATTAGTATATAGCTGATGAATCAACAGCATCTTTTAGAGTCATAATACACACCACACACACACACACACACACACACACACATGTATATATACTGTAGGTATGACTGTATGATTCAAGCCTTTGTTTGTCCTCAGTAGTCACAGCCCATGTCTCACTGCCATGTGGCATAGCTCTTCATACACAGGCATCATACAATGTCTTTCACTCTGAGGGAAAGGCCCTTGTTACAACAATACTAACAAAAATAGCAGCTCTCTGAACTTTGCCCAGCCTGTTCTTTTTCTTGCAACTATGCTTTCAAAACTACATTCTCCACTGCTAACTTGGTCACCTAAGTAACAGAAACTATCTAGTACCCGAACTTTTGAAAAAGTCTATTTTTTTGTACATCCCTGATATTTAATGTACCTGCGCATCTACCACACACAAAGGCTACTTTCTCTGTTAACCTTCCTGTGATACTGCTGCACCTCTTATGTGTCCATAGCTTACACTAGGTACACTATATGGAGTTTATACCAACACTTTTTCTACAAGCTGAGTAGGGTTATTTCCCCGAAGAGATTTGTGATTTGTCTGTTTTCCTACTTACTAAGATTTCAGACCTTGCTTCAATACCTGAAATTTCTTCTCTAGTTCAGGTGGTGATTTATCAATAAGAACAAGATGATTAGCATAGAGGAGCTCCCAAGGGCAGTCAGTCCTAAAGTTCCTCTGTTATGACCTGGAGGAATATGATAAACAAGAAAGGGCTAAGAACTGATCTTTGGTGAACTCCTACCTGTACAATAAATTTGTTGCAATACTCATTGCTGACATTCACCTCACTGACAGCATCCCTGTACAAGGGGTGTTCATTAAAGATTTCCCCTGACCCACTTCTGGTTATTGCAGGAAACGGAACTTATACAGATATAATTATACATATCTTTACATGTCACATTGTAAATTTCAGTTTCCCACTAGTATGCTGAAGTGAACTAAGGTGTTATAATGGAGGCAGTTGAATGCAGATTAGTGATCAGGTTCTTATATATCAAAGGTCGCACACCAAAAGAGACTTTCGATGAGATGAAAGAAGTACGTGATGCTGATCCACCATCATACATCGTAGTCAAGCACTAGCATCTCTGGTTCAAATGTGGTTGGACATTGGTGGAAACTGCTCCTATTCTTAGATGACCACATTCCACCATTGATAATAACACCATCCATAAAGTGGAAGCCACCATTTTGAAGGATCACCACATAACTATTCGGCAATTAGCCCAAAAAGTGAAGATAAGTGTAAGGTCCTTGGAAAATATCTTTCACAACCATTAGCATATGTAGAAGTCTGCATGATGAATTCACTGGATGCTCACACCTTTTCAGAAGCAAGAATGTGTCAATTGCTCTCAGGCTCTTTTGGCAATGTGCCATGAAAACGAGGAGGACTTTTCTAGCACACTTATCACACAAGATGAAACATGGGTCCATCACTATGATCCTGAGACTAAAGTCCAGTTGAGGCAATGGAAGTATGATAACTCACCACCTCCAAAGAAGGCTCATATCCAACCCTCAAACGGCAAGGTGATGCTCAGTCTTTTGGGACCAGTGCAGAGTAGTGAAGATGGATTTTTTGGCAAAGGACACCACAATTAGCATGGCATATTATGCTTCTCTCTGCTACAGAAACTGCAGGACGCCATCAAAGCAGAGAAGCATGGCATGCTGACCAAAGGAGTTCGCCTCCTCCAAGGCAACACCCCAGTTCACAATGCACATGTTTCCCAGATGAAAGCACACTCCTGCAGCTATGAAATCCTTCCTCATACCCCTTACTTCTCCGACTTCACACCATCTGACTTCCATTTCTTTCCAACCATGAAGTCTTTTTTTTTTTTAAGGTTAAAGCACTTTTCTGATGATGATGAACTTATTTCTGAGGTAAATTCTTGGATCTAAATGCAGTCTGCTGACTTCTACAGATGAGGTCTTCACAGTTGCATAAAGCAATGGGAGAAGTGTGTCTCCATTGTGGTGGCTATGTAAAGAAGGACTAATAATTATGCCAAGTTTCGTTTATCTCAGTCCTTGGGAAGTGGGTTAGGGGAAATCTTAATGAACACCCCTTGTACATGGCTTGTACAGTTCTCAACCAACTACTCATTTATCCCTAGTTTCCATGTTACCCACCAGATAAGGGAGTGAGGGATCCCGTCAAAGGCTTTCTCCTTGCCAACAAAAGCAAAATACCGAAGTTTATTTTCAGCTAAATACTTTTGCATCAGCAACATAGCATCAGTATTGCCTCTTCCTGGTACAAAACCAAACTGCATCTCATCTAAACTTTCTTCCTAATTAATTGAGCTATGACCCATTCTGTAACTTTCATCACCTGGTCCAGCAGTTTAATAACTCTATAATTATTCCTGTCTTAGGTATTGCCTTTTCCTTTGTAATAGTTGTCTATAATGCTGCTACACCAGTCAGTAGGTATGACTCTCTTGTAGACAACCTAATTATATGGGTGACTAGGCCATATCCCACACTGCCAGGTATTTTAAGCATCTCAACAGTGATTCCTGATGGGTCAGGAGCTTTCCCTAACTTCATATCTTTAATTGCTTTATCTACTAAGCTACTGTCATCATCATTATCATTTAACGTCCACTTTCCATGCTGGCATGGGTTGGACGGTTTTACTGAGGGCTGGAAAGCCAGAAGGCTCCACTCTGATTTGGCAAAGTTTCTACAGCTGGATGCCCTTCCTAATGCCAGCCACTCCAAGAGTGTAGTGGGTGCTTTTTACATGCCACTGTCAATTCAGATAACTGGTCCCTCTATTGGGTTCACATTAGGCATGCTCCCCTTCTCCTATGCATTCTCTACATTTAGCAACATTTCATAGTGCACTTCCAAGCCACCTTTGCAAATGCACTTCTCTCCTACAACATCATGGTTTTCTCTGACACACTGTCTTGCAATCCAAAACACCTCATGGCAGAGGAAATTGGCAGACTTCTTCCTTTCTGCTTCACACCTGGCAAATTATACCTGTCTTCAAATTATGTATAAGGATAAGAAATAACAGCCAGAACCAACTAAGATTTCAATGGCCTTGAAGAAAAAGTAATGTAGAATGAATCATTGATATCTACAGGTATTTAGTTTCAGTTATCTTTCTTTCTTTAATTAAAAATTCTTTGATTTATGAATAATTTTGGGAGCTTTATCTATTGCCTTCATGACCAGCATTCTGTACGTTTTAGACTAAAATCGTTGCTGAGCAAGGTACGTAACTGTTTATCTCAGTTGAGTCAAACTGGTGACAAGTACCACTTCTACTTTACACTTAGGTGTTTCATGTTTGAAAGGTCATACAGCAATAAAATTTACTCACTAAATACAATGTTAATATAGATAAATGCACATTAAACAAAGAGAAACTTTACATTGTTTTGCTTTTAGAAAATTTCCGCTTGAAGGTTTATATTGCATTTATCTTTACCTTAAGATGAACTTCTGAGAATTTATCTGGGCAACATAAAAATCTCAGTTGTCAACATAAAAAATTAAAAATCGTGATTTGTTTTGCACTTTGGAATGTTTAAAAGTCACAACAGGTATGATGTATTGTTATTGAACCCTGCACCATCTAATATTGACTCAAGAGCAGCCTTATGAGGACATTTGTGATAAAACTACTTATTTGGTTGATGATATAAAGTTTTGTACAAGAATATGTTTCATAGAACAAGCAACATCTTCAATTTTATCTCTAATATTGAACACGTTGATTATCTTGAAAAAATTCTTTGGAAACTTAAAGCTAGGTTTAGACCAGGGGTTCTCAACCATTTTTTGTCTTTGGACCCCTTTGATTGCTATTTTATTCTGGTAGACCCCCATAGCCATTCATTATCATTTAACGTCCACTTTCTATGCCGGCATGGATTGGATGGTTTCACTGAGGACTGGCAAGCCAGTGGGCTGCACCGTGCTCCAATCTGATCTGGCAAGGTTTCTACAGCTGGATGCCCTTCCTATAGCCAACCACTCCAAGAGTGTAGTGGGTGTTTTATGTGCCAGTCAGGCAGCACTGGTAACGACCATGCTCAAAAGATGTTTTTTATGTGCCGCCAGCATGGGACCAGTCAGGTGGCACTGGCATCAACCACCCTCGTATGGTGCTTTTTATATACCACTGGCGTGGGACTGGCATTAACCATGCTTGAATGGTGCTTTTTATGTGTCGCCAGCATGGGTGTCAGTCAGGTGGTACTGGCATTGGCCACGACTGATTTCACTTGACTCAACAGGTCTTCTCAGGCACAGCATATTGCCCAATGATTGAAGGATACTCTTAAATGGGCCAGGTCTTCTCAAGTACAGCATATCTCCAAAGGTCTTGGTCACTTGTCATTGCTTCCGTGAGGCCCAACATTTGATGGTCGTGCTTCACCACCTCATCCCAGGTCTTCCTGGGCCTACCTCTTCCACAGGTTCCCTCCACTGTTAGGGTGTGTCCTCATCCATACCAGCACTGTCATCTCACTTGCACACCACATCTGATGCTTCTTATGTCCAACTTTTCTCTCAGGACACTAACACTCTGTCATGTATGCATACTTACATTACACATCCAGTGGAGCATAGTAGCTTCATTTCTTGCAAGCTTACACATGTCCTCAGCAGTCGCAGCCCATGTTTCACTGCCATGTAGCATGGCTATTTGCACACATGCATCATAGTCTACCTTTTACTCTGAGCAAGAGGCCCTTTGTCACCAGCAGAGGTAGGAGCACTCTGAACTTTGCCCAGGCTGTTCCTATTCTAGCAGCTACATTCTCAGAGCAACCAGCTACAGACTTGGTCACCTAGGTAATGGAAGCTATCAACTACTTCTAGTTTTTCCCTCTGGCATGTAACAGAAGCTGTTTTCTGCACATTTTCAGTGTTTATTACCCCTGTGCATCTGTCACACACAAAAACTATCGTCCCAGTTAGCCTTCCTTTGATATTGCTGCACCTCTTATGTGTCCATAGCTTACACTGGGTACATCTTATGGAGTTTCTAGTTACACCTTTTCTACAGGTCAAGCAGGGTCATCTACCTGAAGGGATTTTTGATTTGTCTGCCTTCCTACTTATTAGGACTTTGGTTTTACTAGATTGACTTTAAGGCCCTTTGATTCTAGACCTTATTTCCACACTTGAAATTTCTTCTCTAATTCTGATAGTGACTCAGCAATTAGTGCAAGGTCGTCAGCATAGAGGAACTCCCAGGAACATCCCGTCTTGAATTTGTCTGTTATTACCCGGGTTGAGGACTGATCCTTGGTGGACCCCCTACCCTTAACTGATATTCTTCACTATACTCATTGCCAACCTTCACCTTACTGACAGCATCCCTGTGCATGGCTTGTACAGCTCTCACTAACCACTCATCTATCCCTAGTTTCTGCATTGACCACCAGCTAAGGGATCAGAGGACCCTGTCAAAAGCTTTCTCCATGTCAACGAAAGCCAGGTACAGAGGTTTATCTTTGGCTTGGTATTTCTCCTGGAGCTGTCTTACCACAAATATAGCATCAGTGGTGCTTCTCCATGACACAAACCCAAACTACATTTCATCTAAACTAACTCTCTCCCTAATTAGTTAGGCTATGACCCACTCTGTGACTTTCATTGCCAGCTCTAGTCAAATTGTCCAACCCATGTCAGCATGGAAAATGAACATTACCAGATGATGATGATTATTTTTTCAGTCATTAGATTGTCGCCATGCTCAGGCCACAATCTAATGACTGACCCCAGTAATTATTCTTTCTGTTTTGTTTTGTTCTTTAAACCTAGTACTTATATCTCTCCCTTATGTCAAACTGCTAGGTTATGGGTTCTATATTTAAGGATGAGGAATTATGTACATTATTTACATTTGACGGATATTTGTCCTCATTTTGTTTGTTGTTAACAAACAAGATGAGGACAAATATCCGTCGAATGTAAATAAAGCTAGGTTATGGGTTGTACTTTTTTCTCAACTGCTTATTGGCAGATATGAAGAATCATCACATGTCCTGCTATATCATACTAAACTGACCTCTAGAATGATTGGACATTTTCTTAAACAAATTCAAGCCTCTACATGGTTACTTAACCTGCTAGAAATAATGAAATGTTCCTCAAATCACACTATGCCATCTTGTATTTTAAGGATAAACGATAAAAAATATATTTTTAGGGACAACCAATATATTTTATCCCTGTCGTCATCTTCAGTTTCTTATACAAAGTTTTCAACAACCATTATCTATTTACATTGTGTCTTTATATTTTATAAATGACAGTTTGGGCTAATCATTGGTTCACTATATCCAACAGTGAAAATAACAAGGGAGGGTCTGTAAATTGGTACAGACTAGATATCAACTGGGATCTTTGAAGAACAGTTTTTCCAGTTTTCTTTTTGATATTTACATCCTTTACCAATGCACTAGTTAGGATAGGAGATTTGACAAGAGAAAATTGGTTTATTTTCCCATACAGCCATTTCATGATCTTTCTCATGTAGTATTAATTTCAATATGCAAAAAATTATTTTATCTACATGTAGAGGTAGAGAGAGAGAGATCATCATCATCATCATCATTTAATGTCTGTTTTCCCAGTAGGCATGGGTTGGATGGCTTGACATTAACTGGCAAGGGCCAGGCGCCGTACCAGGTTCCATAGTGTGTTTTAGCTTGGTTTCTATGACTGGATGCCCTTCCTAACACTAACCACTTTACAGAGTGTACTGGGTGCATTTTATGTGGCACCTTGGTTTTAGGATCTTAATTCTGTTGTGGTGGGCAGGTCTTCTTGAGTGCAGTAGTGCACCACACAGCTAGGTCCTCTGTCATCTACTTTGTAAGGCTCAGCGTTTTAAGATCAGTCTTCAATACTTCATCCCATGTCTTCCAGGGCCTCCCTCTTCCACAACTATGTATATAATGTGCAACGAAAACTAAATTTATTTCGAGCAACTGTGACACTAATTATGTTTTCTCTAATCTATATATCGATATACAATCAGTTTGATTGAATGAACTTTGATAGTTTATTTAATTGTTACTAAAATAGAGCAAAGAGAATTTACCATTTTTCACTACTTGAACCATTACTGAACCCATGCCAGCATGGACAATGGACATTAAATGATGATGATGATTCCTAAAAGGAAGAATTTAAAAGCTTAATTCATTATTCTATAATCTATTACTGGTTCTGGTCATTGGACTGAAGCAATTATGGCTGTCTTCATGGATTTAAGTTCATCTAATTGACCTTAGTACTTTATTGATCTCCCTCTCCCTCTTAAATCAATGTTTACTCTTTGATGCATATGGACATGCCTCAATATACTATTTTACACATGCACACTCATACATACATATATATTCACAGGATGAGCCGTAAGTTACATAGGAGTTATAAAATTCAATATTATTTTTTTATAATTGATTACAAAGTTTGAACTGCTGATTTATTTAACACCTATGCAACTTATGGCTATGTATAACATCATCATCATTTAGTGTCCGTTTTCCATGCTAGAATGGGTAAGATCGTTTGACTAGGAGCTGGTAAGCCAGAGAGCAGCACCAGGCTCCAGTCTGTTTTGGCTTCGTTTCCACAGCTAGATGCCCTTCTTATAGCCAACTACACCACAGAGTGTACTAGGTGCCTTTTATGTGTTACCAGCACAGGTACCTTTTACATGTCACTGGTATTGGACATGTAACACACACATATATAGAGGGAAAGAGAGAGAGATACATGTGTGTGTGTTTCACTTTGGCTGGGCAACACCTTGGACATGTCTTCTGTTGAACTGGGCTGATTAAAGCCATGTCTGTGTGTATATGTATTTGTCACTGAAGAGGAAAAATCATACCAAAACACTTGTCAGATATAGTCTCCTGGTAATTTTAGGGTTCAGGGATTTGTTTAAAATAAAGCTCTGAGTATACTACTCATAGAAGAAACAGCTGTAAGCTTGTGAACATGATAGTGTAACTGTTGTTCTCTAGTCAATTATTAATTAGTATTATGTTTTGTACTTGCCTAATGTTTTATTCTAAAGAATTTGTATACTGAGTTCTAACAACTGGTTATTAGTATCAAAATACTTATGTAAAATCAAGGTGTATGGCCTAGTAGTTAGGATGTTGCACTTAAGTTCACAAGATTGTGGGTTTGATTCCCAGACCAGGCAGCGCATTGTGTTCTTGAGCAAAACATTCCATTTCATGTTGCTCCAGTCCATTCAACTGTAAATGGATAACCCTGTACTGGAATGGCCTTCTGATCAGAGAGATGTTGGCCTACTCACTGTGGCTGGCATCATTAGAAAACTAAATGAGAAGTGCATTGTGACCAGTGATATATAACAACATCCAATAATCTGGTTGATACCATTATAAATATATATATATATTCATACACACAACAAGGTTTCCATACAATTTTTCTGCCTACCTCAAATTCCATTCACAAGACATTGGCCAACATGAGTTACAGCAGAAAACATTTGTCTAAAATTCCACAGAATGGAATTAATCTCAATACCTCACAATTACAAAGCAAACTTCTTAACCAAAAAGCTAGGCCTACTTCGATTGTTTCATCAACTTTTAATAATTCACTCATTGAGAAATATTCATAAGTCTAGTAATTATTCCTTGAAAAAAAAAGAAAAACTCATCAGAATTTTTATAGAATGCAAGGTCTGCTCCCTAAACAATAACCAGTGTGCCAGCCAGATAATGCAGCATGGTCACAACAGCCATGGCTGCTGTATATGAATGACCTTGGTGATCAGTTTAATAATAGCCACAACACACCATGTCAGTCAGCTACAAGTTGAGCAATGAAGGATTCGGAACAGCAATGTGTTTGTGTGAAATTATGTTTGAAATTTTTAAAAGATCTTTTATGGAAAATTTCTAATACTGGAGCAAGCCTAGTGTCGGGGAGTGTTTAAGTTGTATTGTAATAGCATGAGTGATGTCAGAGTTTCAAATTGGAAAGAACTTTGTAATCCTTTCTAGCAAACAGTGATTGCAGTACAACAGTTTCAAATACGACAAACAAGCAGATATTTAAATTGAATGAGTATTAGATGCAGGCAAGGCTGTGTGGTAAGAAGCTTGCTTCCCAACAACTTGCTTTCAGGTACAGTCCCACTGCGTGTCACCTTGAGCTAGTGTCTTCTACTATAGCCTCAAGCTGACCAAAGCCTTGTGAGTGGATTTAATGTCCACTTTCCATGCTTTCATGGGCCAGCTGGAACTTGAGGCAAATTTTCTATGGCCAAATGTCCTTCCTGCCACTAACTCTCACTTGTTTCTAAGTAAGATAATATTTTCCCATAGTCTGACATGTTTTTTTGTACAAGACTGGAAGCAACATTGCTTCTATGACAGTGATGCTCATTTTTAACCATCATGTGATGTCTAGGCAAGGGTAAACACAAATACACACATGTATGTGTATATATATATGTATAACAAGCCTGAGGCTATAATAGAATGCACTTGTCCAGTACATCACACAGTGGGACTGGACCCAAGACTATGTGGTTGGGAAGCAAGCTTCTTAACTACACAGCCACACCCAAGTATTAAAATCATATATAATTATAGGACTGACAAGTGTTAAATGAAATAAATACAATCCTTTCCAAAGCTTAAATTTGTTGGTATCTTCTTGTTTTTCCTGATAAGACAAATTGACCACCTGATATCATGAGGTCTTTCTTTCTTCAAATATTTCTTCACAAACGTCAAAAATGTAAACAAATATCATCAATGACAAGTCAGAACATTTTTGCAGCAAATTCGGTGTTTACCACTATTTTGCTACGCAGTTTTGTGTGAAACCATTTCAACATTATGATAGTGGCATGCCAGATAAAATGGTCAATGATCTGTCTTATCTCTTATGTCATACTGTGTTCCTAACAAATGTACCCATCAACACACTAACATGGAAACCATGAGGCAGAAACTCAACCTGATAGGAATAATAGCTAAAGTTTCTTCAAAGTGTGCCTCACCATCTTCAGTAAAGAAGAGAACATTGAACTGTATATATACAAAAAGATGGGATGATCAAAGTTGAAGCTACTTGGTTGGAGTTAAACAACAACAACAGGAGGAGGAGGACTTTGTGACTGGAAAATATGTTTTTTTAGTTTGTAGTGAGGGGATTGCACTAAAACTGTTGCAACAGTCTGGCATTTGTATTCACAGGAGAAAGAGATGTTTTAATCACTAAATGTCGGCCAAATTGAAAAACTGCATAAATCAGATATAACTTGGCAACAACATCTGATCAAAATAAAAATAAATAAAACTAGCTGTGCTGCAATTCCAGCTAATATACATTCTTTCTGTCTCTCTGTCTCCTTCTTTCTTGCATCTATGTACATATACAGACAGATAGACAGACAGATATACATTACATACCATATAAACAAGTGTGTGTTATATATCTACTGTTAATATCTATGCTATCATACTACTGTATCATGAGCCAAACTACAATGATGATTTTTGTCTTGCTTATTTATCTAACCCACAACAGCCAAGGATACAAATCCTGCTTCCATTCCATCATCATTGGAATGGTAACATGGTAACACCTTCTTTTAGAAGTTCTTACAAAAACAATAAAGGAAAAACAAGCAAAGCTAATGTTCCTGAAACTTTATTTGGTGGGTGGGTGCCATTAAAACCAATGAACACTAGCTATATGTTGCTGTGTGGTAAGAAGCTTCCTTTCCATCCTCATGGTTCCAGGTTCAGTTCCACTGTGTGAAACCTTGGGCAAGTGCCTTCTATCATACCTTCTGGCCATCCAAATCCTTGTGAGTGGATTTGGTAGCTAGAAACTGAAAGAAGCTCATTGTACATACATACATGTGTGTGTGTGTCATTGTGGCTGAGTTTGTCCCCAACAACCACTTGGCAACTGGTGTTGGTGTGCTTACATCCTCATAATTTAGTGGTTTAACAAAAGTGATCAATACAATAAGTACCAGGCTTTAAAAAAAAATAAGCATTGGGATAGATTCATTTGATAAAATATATTCCTCGAAGCAGTGCCCCAGTGTGGCTGCAGTTTAATGACTTAGTCAAGTAAAAGATATATATATATATATATATAGGTGCAGGTATGGCTGTGTGGTGAGAAGCTTCCTTCTCAACTACATAGTTCTTGGTTCAGTTCCCCTGCGTGGCACCTTGGGCAAGTGTCTTCTGCTATAGCCCTGGGCTGACCAAAGCCTTGTGAGTAGATCTAATAGACAGAAACTGAAAGAAGCCTGTTGTATATATGTACATATATACATACATCTACATATGTGTATGAGTCTCTGTCCCTCCACCGCTTAACAACTGGTGCTGGTGTGTTTACATCCCTGTAGCTTAGCAGTTTGGCAAAAGAGACCGATGAGTACCAGGCTTTAAAAAATATGTACTGGGGGTCAATACGTTTGGCTAAAAATCCTTCCAGTTGGTGCCCCAGTATGGCCACAGTCTAGTGCCTGAAACAAGTAAAAGGTAAAGGATATATATAAACAATATGTCACAACTAGCTTTGTCATTATATGTTATAAGTATTAACCCAGTGACATGGCTATTCCAGCTTTCTATGTAATCAACTTGATGACTTGTGTTCAATTCTTGAGTTTCTAATTAAATACCACCATTGGGGAAACATTTAGAGATTTGGTTTGTTTCTTATTACTTAGGTCTTAAGGAGGGGGAAAGGCCCATAACACTCACTTTTATTGGTGGGAATGATGGGGTTGATGGCCTGTTTGCACTTTTACAGTTTGATGTGTTGAAGGAAACATTGGCAGAATGGGAAATGCTGAAAATTACAATTCTGTGAATGAACCATTGAGTAAAGTGCTGAATCAAGAGTATTGGAGAATAAGAACAATAAAGATGACAAAGAAAGGGAAAGAGATGGACTAATCAGATGAGTCTGGGGTAGGGAGTAGATATGGAGATTATAAGTTCAAAGGACTAGAGGCTGTTGATGTTGCTACTGCTGCAGTTGAGCCACAGGTTATTTTTAATCAAGTAGATTCCTGATCAGTTACTCTAGCCATTGCTATCCTGTCTTTTTGATGTATCTAGAACTATATTGACCATTATCTCCTCCTCCTCCACTCCTCTTTCTTCTTCTTCTTCTTCTTCACAACTGAGATGCATTTCACCCACCATACTAGAAACCCCTGTCCCTCATTAACTCTCTTCAGTCTACAATTTCATGTCTTATGTCTCTGCTAATAACATCATTGCAGCTGATTAGTCTTCCACTGCTATTAAGGTATAAGCATCAAATACAGCATAATAGCAGTGGCCAGTAAAGCCAACTCTGAATTGAGCAATAATACTGGAGATGATTGGAATATGTCCATAAATCTTCTCTTTTGTCTCTTGCTCTCGTGTCATGAGATGTTTTGAGCTTTCATGAGAATCTTGATGTATGTACCATGAAGATGGTCTTGAAGCTCTCTACACATGCCCTGAAGAAGCCCAGATTTATTGACTTTGAAATACTTTATTGCCAAATGTTTTGAAGAATAATAGAATTTTAGTTTAATTGATAAAGATTATTTTGATTCTAATTACTGAAGTGGAAATATGAAAAATGAATCCCTTTCAAAAGATTCCACACTTTGTTTCTGTTGTATGAACACACTGTATGAATATTTAACATTTTCCACTTATTTATCCATAAACTAACAAATTGTCAGTTAAATTGTGGAATTATAATTATAATTTTGGGAATTTCCTTCTCTAATTTTAAGCAGAAGAATTGTTGTTGGAAATATTTTGCTTTGCCTCAAATTACATCAATTATATCCCAATGCTGCTTTCAGTCATCTGGTGTTAGTTATATTACTGGCTGGCTATCACTGGTCCAAACAACCAACTTCTCTTCATATTTATTTTCCATTCCATCTCAACTTCTTTGTCTCGTGTATTACTAACTGGCCAAGTGTTTCTAAATGTTTTCTTTGGCAAAACATTTAGACAATATTGACGTTGAATGGAAAGACAAAAACTATTAATATACAAAGTATTAATCTTTCTTAATCCATTAAATAAACCTGCTGTAATTTATCAGGAAAATGTCTTTATATGTTAACTCATGAAACAGTGATGGGATACAGAGAAGGGGTGTCTCATTGTGAGAAAATAAAAATTTGGGTTGAATTATAGCTAGCAGCTAAAGATGTTATAATTTGTCCTCTTGTTTAATTAATTAGTTAATGAGCAAGCCAACAAAGAAGCTGCTACATAGTCATCTAACTAGCTAGAAACAACAGCCAAATCTTCCTCAAACCACACCTTAGCTTTTTAAAAGCACAAGGACACATTGGATAGTGTCCTCATAGAAACACTATGTTTGAGAAAAGGTATCTTTGACAATAGACCTGCTGGATCAAGACTGAACTGGGGCTAAACAGCAAAATCTCCTTAAGAAGCTGTACACAAGATTATCATCATTTAATAAACTTTAATAAAATCTGCTTCAGTGAATTCCAAGTGACCCATGCAAGCATGCAAAGTATTGATGTTAAAATGATAATAATCACACACACACACATACATACATTATATATATATATATATATATATATATATATATATATATTTTGTTTTGGGATTTGGTTTGCAAGATTATTTATGTGAGTTTGTGTTAAAGCATATTTTGTTGTGTCTGGGAAGAGTCATTCTCTTTTAGTGCCTTCTTATTTAACACTCACCAGTAAAGTTTCTACTCATTTACTTAATTATTTTTCGTTGTGTCTGGCAACTTTTTCAATAGTTATTGACTCTGTCCATTATCCAAGCTGCGTTCTTTTTGTTTGTTTGTGCGCATGTGTGTGGGTCAGTGTGTGTGCACATACAGATGTATGTATGTATGCATGCAAGTGTGTGTATGCATGTATATGTGTGTGTGCACATGTATGTATGTTTGTATGTATATATTCTTCATATTCATGTGTGTACCTCTGTCTCATGTATGCATGTCTGAGTGTGTCTGTGTGTATGGGTTTTTGTACTGTGTCTGTATGTATGGATGTGTGTGTCCTTGTGTGAAGTGTGTGTGTATATGGTCATGTGTTTCAGTCTTTGCATATGTGTGTGTGTGTGTGTGTATGTGTGCTTGTCTTTTCATATTACCTATGTACCTATCCATCTGTATACCTATCTGTTTACATTCATATCCATTTGCCTACATGCATGTACATATACATATACACACACACTCACTCACACACATACATCTACATAACAGTCCACTAACTATGCTACCTGTATATAAATATAAACTGTTGGTATGGGGGTATGGAGGACATACTCCTGTATTTATCTGAGTGTTGGGTCTTTGGGTGCTTGGATAAAATGCAGATGTCAAGTTGACCCAGGTTACCTCTATGTTGGCAGAGAATGGAGGACTGTTTTTTGTCGTCATATTGTCTCAAATGTTCATTTAGTCTTTCCGCAATGCTCCTAGATGTTTCCTCTATGTATGTCATGTTCATGTCTTTACAAACACCTATGCATCTTATGCTGTAGACTACATTCCTAGTTCTACAGTTAATGCCAGGGTTAATCCTACATACCATGCAGTTATCATTGATGCATATAGTATTCTCAGGGGTGTATGTCCTACATAGTTGTGATCTGATGAAGTTCCCTGGCTTTTCAAGAATCCTAATGTTGAGTTTGGTCTCCTTCAGAGCTTTCCTAAATTTTGGGGCTAGTTCTCCATGGGTTGTGGCCTCTGCAAACATCACTCCTTGATATTTTTCGGTCTTGTAAGTAACACATGTACACCATTTGCTTTGTCACAAACTCTTTGTATCCTATTCTAGTCTTTACTTCTATATCTAGGGCAGGTATCACTGATTTCATTACATATAATGTTATCTAACTTCTTTCTAGCACCCCTGTATACTCGTACCCTATCTTTCTGATCATATCCAGAGAATTGCATGCGGTGCATGAAGTTCTGTACATGTTTCTTCGTTTCATAGGGTTTGCATAGTAGGGACACATTGTTCATTATCCTAACTAAGTCTGCTATCAGTATGCTAATTTTCATGTTGTGTGACAAAGCTGAGGTCTTGTGAACATATTTCGAAGCTATGGGTTTCATGTAATAGGAGTAGAGGAGCTGCACTCTGTTGTTCACAATCTCAAACCAAAGTTCAGTATCAAGGATGGGGAGTCTATTGTTGGGGTGCCTAATGGGGTAATCTACAGTTACTTTGATACTTTGGTGGATGGAGTTAGCTACTTGTTGGATGCTCTCCATTATGTTCCTCTCGGTTTCTACATTAGCATTACTAGAGTTGGTCTTAACTAGGATAATAATGTCATCTATATACCTACTGTAAAGTAAAAGAGTTGTGAACTGTTCTACTAAGGATTGCTTAAGTTTTCTGTTCCACCAGGTCATGAAGAGGCTGGCTGCATCTCCACCTACACCAACACCAATGGCTGCACCTTGAATCTGCATGTATGGCTTCTTGTTAAACTTTACTATGTGGTTTTTCAAGGTGGTTCTTACGCTAGCACCTATTGCATGTGCAATCATTCCTTTTACCTGATTGTTGTTCTCAGGGTTTTATGTGGGTATGATCTAGCCACTCCAGTGCTCTGCGGTGTTTTTCTTCACTGCTGAGGTGATGGTGGGTGGTCTTCCCCTCTGTGACCCGGTGTGGCAGAATCTACTGAGGTCATGGTTGTCTGAATAGTCACTGTCATAGCTCAGTCTAAGGAGGAGGCTCAGTTCCCTTGTGTTGACTTCACGGAACTCGACTTCACTCTCACAGATTATCTCAATGCATTTCTCCACACCAAAATCTATGTCTGTAGATGGGTAGAGTGAAATCACATCCATACTACCCATTACACAACCTGTGAAGTTGTTGGAGTGGTTGAAAGCACTGATTTTACTGAGGAGATCCTCTGTGCTCACACAGACATCTGTGTATATATATATATATATAGAAAGAGAGAGAGAGTGTAGAATGAACATAATGGATATTGAGAAAATATAGTCTACATATATTGACTAGAGGAAACAGCCAGTAAATGCAAACACCATAGACACAGCTTGCATATACATGCGTGTGTGTGTTTGAGTGTACTAACCAGGTGTGACACAGTGATTAGATACAAAATGGTCAAATTAGTTTGTCTTCTTTTGGTATTTAGAATTGATAGAACAATCCAAAAAAAGGTCTCATTCAATGTAAATTTCTTACAAAAACCTGCATCAGAAGCGAGATTGTCAACAGTAGCAATAAATAAATAAATAAAATATACGTATTTCTATATAGGAGTTGTTTTTTGTTTAGACTTTTTAATATTCCTTTCTACTAAAGAAGACACAAGGCCTGAAATTTTGTGGGGAGGGAACTAGTGAATTACATCAACCCAAGTGTTTCACTGGTACTCAATTTATCAACCCTGAAAGGATGAAAGGTAAAGTCAACCATGGCAGAATTTGAACTCAGAATGTGAAAATAGATGAAATACCGCTAAGTGTTTTGCCCAGCGTGCTAACAATTCTGTCAGCTCACTACCCTTAGACTTTCAAATATTAAGAGCTGAAACACAGTCAGGTTCAATTTGACACCAGATTTTGATATTTAAAAATATTAACAAATGTAAGAGCCATTGTGATTTGTGATGTATGTCAATTCAGAAATATTTATCATGGTTCATTAGTTAGGAGGTTAAAGAGCATTCAACTGTAAACAGAATACGACTGGGGGAATAATCCACTTTGTGCCATAAGGAAGAAATGTCTCATGGTTTGGATATTTACTTTTCTTTGTTGTTGAGATTTCAAAATTGGTAATGAGAAAATAAATAAAGAAGTAATGTAAAGTGTTTGGCAGAAGAAAAAGGTAGGAGGAAGTACAGTGTAAGGAAGGGGTGGTAAAGTTTGTACTAGGATCCAGATCTGTTAAAAAGGGAGGGAGGTGATAAGGGCTAGGTCATATGAGGTAGAAGTATAAATGCAAGTCAAAATATGGTCCACAAGGCATGATAAATTCCATAAAGCAAGATATACTTCAAAAGGCAAGATATAATCCATGAGGCAACATATGCTCCATGACACAAGACATCCCATGTCTTGCTTTGCATTCTCACTTCTCCCACCTAATATGTCTGAAACATTAGATTATTTGTTTTCCTTGCTTCATAATATTTATTCCATTATTTTACATTGGTATTAATTTGTGTTGTCATAGAACATCATTATTTTATTGAATTCTATTATTTTATTATAAAAAGAATTGTTGTCGTTATCCCAATAATTCATATTTTAAGAGTGAACTTTACAAAACCCATCCTTCTAGACCAATACTGAAAAATGGATGTAAACCTGGTTAAAATGAATAATTAAACATCGCACACAGCAAAATGGCTTGGCATCAGGCCACACATTCAATTACATAACCCCTACTACTTGTCTGGAACTTTGTTTATCACACTAGGAAGAATGGAAGGCAAAAATCGAACCTAGCTAAAAACTACAAGGCATTTGGTCTGGTGCTCCACTGATTCTGCCATTAATTTTTGATATCTTTGATTCAATTAATCAATAATTACAACGTGCTATATCTGCATTTGATAGAATGTCTTGTGGTATTTTGTTCTGATTCTCTATGCTCTGAGATCAAATCCTGCTGAAGCCTAAGGCCAACTTTGTCTTCCATCCTTCCAAGGGTTAAAAATCAAAAAAGAAGCTATCATTTGAGAGTGGCAGAACTATAAGAAGGTCAGACTAGATGCCTTGAAGCATTTGTTCTGATTGTTTGCATCCTGAGTTCAAATCCCATCATGGCCAACACTGATTGTAATTGTGATCTGCTAACTGGTTTAATACTATCACTGGTACTGTGGAAGAGTCCACTTTATGGTGTAAGAAAAATTCTTCCATGGGCAGACATAGATACCCTTTCAGTCCTTCCACAAACTTCAGTAAAAGAAAAATGCCAATCAAATTAATCTAACACTTCATGAAGTACTTATTTATCAACCCCAGAAGAGTGAAAAGCAAAGTCAGGACTAGCAGGATTTCAATTTGAAACATTAATGAACATAACAAAATATAACAAGGCATTTTGTCTTGTGGTTCTTCAACATCCTGTTTACATAATTAATGTTACAAACCGTTTAACACAGAAGAAAACTTGAATAATAGTAATAATGGAAGAGTTAATAACAAAAATACTGATTAAGTAATTCAGACATAGAGATGAAAGAAATTCAAGGCAAAACCATGTATAATAGGTAATTAATTAATTAATATTTTAGTAACCACTACAAATATAAAGTGTATGTGTATGTCTTAGTTGTTCACACACCTACATAGAGGCAGATAGGCAAATATTGGCAGTCAATAAAATTGTTTCTAAAGACTATATATAGTCTATCAAGTACTATAAGTCACAAATATACTGGCTTGGACAAACCTCAGATAATTGATAAAAAGATTTTAAATATAATATACAAATTAAGAATATTAGAAATAAAAGGAAAATATAATGTTAAGCTAAATATATTAGGTACAGTTGTGGTTGTGTGGTAAGAAGCTTGCTTCCGAACCACATGGGTCTGAGTTCAATCCCCCTGTATGGCACATTGGGCAGTCTTCTACTATAGCCTCGGCCTGACCAAAGCCTTTTGAGTGGATTTGGTAGACGGAAACTGAAAGAAACCTGTCATATGCACCCCCAGAGGTAGTCGATAGCTTCCGCTATCTGGGCGACCAAGTTAGTAGTGGGGGTGGGTGCGCTGAAAGTGTAGCTGCTAGAATAAGAATAGCCTGGGCAAAGTTTAGAGAGCTCTTACCCCTGCTGGCGACAAAGGGACTCTCACTCAGAGTAAAAGGCAGACTGTATGACGCATGCGTACGAACAACCATGCTACATGGCAGTGAAACATGGGCTGTAACTGCTGAGGACATACGTAAGCTCGCAAGGAATGAAGCCAGTATGCTCCGTTGGATGTGTAATGTCAATGTGAATACCCGTCAGAGTGTAAGTATCTTGAGAGAAAAGCTGAACATTAGAAGCATCAGTTGTGGCGTGCAAGAGAGACGATTGCGCTGGTATGGACATGTGGTGAGAATGGAGGAGGATAGCTGCGTGAAAAAGTGCCACACCCTAACAGTTGGGGGAACCCGTGGAAGAGGTAGGCCCAGGAAGACCTGGGCTGAGGTGGTGAGGCAAGACCTTCGTACATTGGGCCTCACCGAGGCGATGACTACGGACCGAGACCTTTGGAAATGGGCTGTGCGTGAGAAGACCCGGCAAGCCAAGTAAGATCGTTGCCAGTGCCCCTGGACTGGTTCTTGTGCGGGTGGCACATGAGATGCACCATTTTGAGCGTGGCCGTTGCCAGTACCGCCTGACTGGCTCCTGTAGGATTTTCGAGCGAGATCGTTGCCAGTGCCCCTGGACTGGCTTGTGCGGGTGGCACATAAAAGACACCATTTCGAGCGTGGCCGTTTTCGTGCGGGTGACACGTAAAAGCACCCACTACACTCTCTGAGTGGTTGGCGTTAGGAAGGGCATCCAGCTGTAGAAACTCTGCCAAATCAGACTGGAGCCTGGTGTTGCCATCCGGTTTCACCAGTCCTCAGTCAAATCGTCCAACCCATGCTAGCATGGAAAGCGGACGTTAAACGATGATGATGATGATGATGATGATATCTGTGTGTGTTTTTTTTGTGTCTGTGTTTGTCCCTCTATCACTGCTTGACAACTGGTGCTCGTGTGTTTATGTCTCCATAACTTAGCAGTTCAGCAAACGAGACCAATAGAATAAATGCTAGGCTTAGAATATCCTGAGGTCAAATGTTCAACTAAAACCCTCCAAGGTGGGTGCTCCAGCATGGCCATAATTAAATTACTGAAACAAATAAAAGAATATTGAGATTGATGTATTAATATATGGGGATGATCATATTTTGCCAATTAAACACATAATATATATTTGGTCTTCACTTCAGCTTTATTACTATTTTAGTCTTTGAAAAAAAACAAAATGGAATAAGCAGAACAAGAAGAGACATATGGGATAGAGAGTTGCTGAAGAAGTCACAGGATGTGTGATAAAAGAGCTTTGATAAAGAAACTAAAATAATAATAATAAAGCTGGAGTGAAGACAAAATATATAGTGCATGTGTTTAATTGGCAAAATATGACCATCCTCAAGTATAACAATATATGTTTCAACACATGGTTTCACATCAGGAATCTTGCAAAACAAATACATGAACATAAGTATATTAAGTTTTTATAAGAATGAGTAAACAATGTATTTTAATACACATACCTACTCATATGTATCTATCTCTGAAAGTGGGAAGGTGTGGACTTAATGATGACCAGGTCAAAGTATGGTTTAAAAAATTGGCCAAAATACAGGTGCAAACAATGTCATTTTAAACAATGCTTTATTCCTACCCTAGACCATCCTGAATTTATGATATACATTTCCTCTTTAAAAGTGACTTAAATTTAAACTCTCCATCAAAACTCCATGTTAATTTATGTTCTAAGCACCAGTTTAATAATGATTTCAAGTTTTGACACAAGGCCAGCATTTTGAGGGAGTAAGCTGTTTACATTGACCCCAGTATTTAATTGGCCCTGAGAAGATGAAAAGCAAAGTTGATCTTGGTGGAATTTGAACTCAGAACATAAAGATGGATGAAATACAGCTAAGCATTTTGCCCAGCATGGCAATGATTCTGTCAGTTTAATAATAATAATGCGAGACCTTCAGGAATGCAATGTTTCTGTAATGAGAGATATGACTATAAATTACAATCTAATTTAACATTCATTTTGACATCATCATCATTGTTTTCAATGTTCCTTTTCTATGCTTGCATGAGGTAGAGTTTATTGAGGCAGATATTCTCTGGCCAGATGCCCTTCTGGTCACCAATCCTCATCTGTTTCCTCATGACTAGACATGTTTACATGGTAGATTGTTGAGCAGTAAGAGTTTTTATAGAGAGAGCGTGCTTTTGGGTGGGTGGTGAAGTAAGTGGTTTAATGTGAAGGTGGAGTTAAGACAGGGCTGTGTGATGCTTTGTGGCTGTTTAATTTATATATGGATAGTGTGGTGAGAGACGTAAATGCTAGAACCTTTGGTAGGGGAGCCCAAATGGTGGGAGAAAATGGAGAGGAATTGCAGGTGAGTCAGTTGTTGTTTGCTGATGATACAGCACTGGTGGCAGATTTGGAAGAGCAACTGAGGAGACAGGTGGTAGAGTTTGGAAGGGTGTGAAAGAGGAGGAAACTGAAAGTGAATGTAGCTAAGAGTAAGGTGATGAGATGTTCGAGAGATGGAATGGCTGATAGGATGGATGTGAGTATAAATGGTGAGATGTTAGAGGAGGTGAGTGTTTTTAAGTATCTGGGATCACATGTGACGAGCAGATGGGGTGAGTGGCTGAGGAAGTAGGATACTTGAAGTTGTGAAAGGTATGCTGAGAGATAAAAGATTAAGTATGAAAGCATAAAGAGGTGTGTATGAGGGCGTGATTGTGCTAACAATGTTATATGGTGCAGAGATGTGGGGGGTTGAGAGAGGCAGAAAGGAGGTGACTAGATGTGTTTGAGATGAGATGTTTGAGGCTATGGTTGGTGTGACATGGATGGACAGGATGAGGAGGTGCAAAGGTGAGCAGGAATGAGAGAAAAACTAACAACCAAAATACATAGACAAAAGTTGAGGTGGTTTGGCTACATGAGAGGATGGATGAGGAGTGGATGGTAAGGAGGGTGATGAAAGCAGAAGGGTAGGCAGCAGAACCAGAGGCAGACCTCAGTATGTATAGATGGATGGTGTGAGGAAAGCTTTAGTGGTTAGAGTGCAAGAGGCAAGAGAGTTTATAAATGATAGGAAAGCTTGGAGAGTGTTTGTGGACAGACGAGTGAATCTGATGTTGTTCAAAGGGGTATGGAACCAGCATGATGCAGTGGGGATAAACCAGAGTATGCTGTCGGGTCCCGCTGCTGATATTGGGAGTTGCATTCTATGCCTTAACTTGAGCATAGAACAGGGCTCACCTCTTTGAGCTGGGAAATGAATGGAATGCCTGGTGTGTGTGTGTCTTGTTGTGGCTACTCACCTCCTAAAAAAATGGGGAATTGTCCTGGGTATATATATGAAAAAAAAAATTCTTATAAGAAAACATTAATACTTACTTTGGATTGATTATTGGTGTATGCATGCATGTATACGTACATATATACACACATACATACATGTGACTGCATTTATGCAAAACAATGTGGGGAAAAAATAGTACTCAAATACCAAAGGTAGAGTAAAGTAATATTGTATTGAAGCTGAAAAGACTTCATTAATTGCTAGTCAGTGTTTCATGTAACTTATTATCAGACAGTCATGAATATTTAGAACAATGTAATTGCATGACTGTCTGATAAGTGGGATTTCATGAAAACCTGAGTAACAGCTTATCAAGTCTTTTCTGCTTCAACAAAATATTGCATGCATGCATGCATGTATGTATGTATGTATTAGTTGCAGGCGTGGCTGTGTGGTAAGAAACTTGTTTCCCAACCACATGGCTTTGGGTTCAGTTCCACTGTGTGGCACTCGGGTAAGTGTCTTCTACTATAGCCTTGGGCCAACCAAAGACTTGTGAGTGAATTTAGTAGATAGAAACTGAAAGAAACCCATTGTGTATATATATATATATATATGTATATAGAGAAAAAAATTTTAATCAAGGTACTCAGAAACCTGGATGTTTGTACATTTACAGATTTTTATTAATGTCACATATTAAATGAAGCGCTTTTCACCTAGTCGTGTATATATATATATCGTCATCATCATCATCGTTTAACATCCGTTTTCCATGCTGGCATGGGTTGGACGGTTTGACCTGGGACTGGCAAGCCAGGAGGCCGCACCAGGCTCCAATTTGATCTGGCAATGTTTCTACAGCTGGATGCCCTTCCTAATGCCAACCACTTCAAGTGTAGTGGGTGCTTTTTATGTGCCACTGGCACAGGTGCCAGTCAGGCAGCACTGGCATTGGCCATGTTCAGATGATGCTTTTTACATGCTACCAGCACGAGCTAGCTGGGGTGAGGGTGGGGCTGGCATCGACCACGTTTGGATGGTGCTTTTTATGTGCCACTGGCACGAGGAGCTAGTCAGACGGCATTGGCAATGATCCACGCATGAATGGTGTTTATTACATGTCACCAGCATGAGAGCCAGTCAGGCAGCAATGGTATCGGCTACAACTACAATTTCCATTTTTGATTGTGATTTTGATTTTAGTTGACTCAATTGGTCTCCTCAAGCATGGTGTGTCACCCAACAATTAAAAGGTACTTTTTAAATGGGCTGGTTATGCGACACTGGTATAGGCTATGGCTGTGATCTCACTTTACTTGCCGGGTCTTCTCAATCACAGCATATCTCCAGAAGTCTCAGTCTCTTGTCATTGCATCTGTGAGGCCCAACATTTGAAGGTCATGCTTCATATGTATATATATGTTTGTGTGTCTGTGTTTGTCCCCCCCCCACCGTTGTTTGACAACTGATGTTGGTGTGTTTATGTTCCCATAACTTAATAGTTTTGCAAAAGAGACCAATAGAATAAGTACTAGGCTTACAAGGAATAAGTCCTGGGGTCAATTTGTTTGACTAAAGGTGGTGCTCCAGCATGGCTGCAGTCAAATGACTGAAACCAATAAAAGAATAAAAGAATACATATGTATAAATCCAAAAAATGGAACAAGAACGCAACAGACGACAATACAACATCCGGACAGATAGACAATGCGAAGTCGGACAGACAAAACAAAAAGACAGACAGGAAAAAACAAGGGTGGGTCATTTGCAACCTCCTCTCATCAATCAAGTTCCAAATTATCCTTACAGTTTTGGGCGGTTACACTTGAAACTTCAAATCTAGCTGTCCCCAAATATCTAAGCTAAGAGCATAAAATTTTTTGGGAGAAAGCAAGCGAATGTGTATGACAACAAAGACCAAAAACAGAGAACAAGTTACACAATTACAAATACAAACAACAAGACAATAACAACAGGCGTCTTTCGACTAATATGAATGAATCATGTTGAGCTGGCATGTGTAGAGTGAAAGCCTTGAGGTAGGAACATAAAAGATAAAAGTCAAGAGATAGGAATATAAGAGATACTTCGTGGCTGGCAGTCAAGCCAAGAAAGAAAGATCATGCCTGGCTGAATACTGGTCATGTGGAAGGAAAAGAGAGAAGTAGGGAGCAGAAGGATTGAAGGTTTAGGTGAAGAATGAGAAAGAGAGGAAATCAAAGGGACATAGAGAAAGGTACAAGGGATATAAACCAGGAGGAAAAGTGGGAATTAAAGAAAGTCCAAGAAATGTGTGGAAGGGGGAGCGAGAAAAAGAAAAGAAAGAGTAAAAGCGTCATATATATATATATATATGTAACAAACAGCTCCTAGTTTCTAAGCTAGGATTTGAAACTGAATATACATTTGTTCACCAGTTATTTTCCTATTTTCTCAGCTTTTGTACTTATGAGAATCAAATGCCACTTAATACATTGTACTGTTTAAGCTAAAGATTTTAAGTTAAATAAGCAGATAAGAAATGGAAAATCCTTTGTTTAGCCTGAACTAATTTAGTTAGAAAAAACTATAAATACAGAACCCCAATCTACTTGTCAACCCAGAGAGGTAGACTCTTTTACTCTTTCTCTTTTTTTTTTTCCCATCAGTCTTCTAGCTGTCAAAAAAGGTGAATTTAACTACCTACAGAATGGATAATGGAACAGCAAATAATCATTGTGTAACTCGAAGATGTACCATACATTATGATGATGAAAATAAAGGGCCATTTCAATTGATATTTTTCTTCCTCTCGTTTATTTTGCTATATACCATCGTTATATATAAAGCCTATTGAGGTTTCTGTGAAAGGCATGAATCTATTGTAGTAAGAGTTTTTAGTCTCGGGGCAAAAATACTTTTTGCGCTCCATCAAAAGAAAATTTGCAGCTCTTCACGCTTGCTCCCGAATCGGTGACCGCCTGTTCCTCGTCTAGCTACTCTTCTTGAATCGTCAGTGTCCCTTTTCTATAAATTGGAGAAGATTCATGTTTTATGTCAGAAAATACTAATGTACACAGGTAACTGTTGTACAGTGAAGTAACTTGCAGTCTTACACAACGCACACGAACATATTAAACCATATAAAAACCTGTAACTAGAGCCAACGAGGAGAATTGCTTGATAAGCAAGAAACAGAAACTAAATTCCCTCAAATACACTTTACCGTCTGACAAAGTCATCTTAAATACTGACTTCGTAATATCCTCTCGCATTAACACTGTCGCTGTATCCATAGTCCCTTTTCCTTATCACCTACATTGAGTCTCATTTCTTATAAAGCTGTCTTTCCTTTCCATAAATTCACTCTTCGGCAAATTCCCTTCTACTCATGTTCAACTACTACACCAATTCAAATTTACTTTGTCATTTGCACTAGCCTCAAAGAATTAACTGGGGTAACCTGTGTACATGTACCACATACACATAAATATATACCAGCATATTCTGGTATATATATATGTCATATGTCTTTTCATAAAGAGAACTGTTATAAATTACATTTGCTAACTATAAATACCATTTTATAAAAAAAGAAGAAATTCAGTGCCAAAATACCATCAACCACATAACACTAACACGGATACTTCCGCATGTACTAACCACAAGGGTAAGAGTTACTGTCACGTGACACATTTTCCTCCCCTTTTTGATCCACTACCACCTCTATAAGTATCATGTCTTCTCTCCTTACTCCTAATCCTACTATATTTCTTTTCTTCCTCCTCTGTCTCCTATTTTTCTGTCACTTCTTTCTATCATATTTTTCCTTAAACAGTTTCCTTTGTTTTCTCTTTTACACTTTATTTCATGGTTTTAATTTTATTTTCGCATTCTCTTCTTACTCTCTTTTTTCTTTCTCTATTTCTTTAAATACTTTCTGGCTGTCTACTATTTTGCCTTTACCCCTCACTTTCTTAGTATTTTAATTTTCTCTCTCCATTGTTTATTGAGTTTTTGTCTCACCATTTTTCTTTCACATTTCTTTCTTCTTTCCATACCCCCTCTCTACACGTTAAAAGAGAAAGAAAAAAGAAAACACTACTTTCTAGCAATCCACTTTTCACTTTACCTCATCCCTCTCTCACATTTCCTTCCTTCTCTCCTCCCTTTCCTCTTCTTTGGTTTACTCACTCTTTCTTTACCTACCTCTACCTCATCCTTCCCTTCCGTCACACATCACCACCACGTTAACCATTCACTACAAAATGTTTCTTCATACAACTAGAATCATATGATATAATTTACTCCTGAATCCCTTTGTCAGTTATTTTTTTTATCAATTGTGTTAAATCCCAATGGTGGTATCTTGTCGCCCGACCATCGCCGCCAATTAAGCCAAGCCGTCCATGTCGAATTGACGTGAAATCGTTCCATCTTTCACTGTCTCTTCTACAACCTCTTCCTTATAGTTTCCATTGCAACATGTTACCATTGTTGTCGGCCGAAACGAAAACCACTATGCTCCACGCTAATTAAACGACACATCAACTGAAAAAGGTCCTTATTACTTTATATATTCATATATATATATATATATATATATATTATATATATATATATATATATAAATAAACATCCATCTATATACACATCGATGGTAGATGGTATAAATGAATGTATATAAATATACTATATATGTATCATATATATAGTAAAAGAGTAACAGGAACGATGGAGAATAACACATCTATCCGGATATACTGTAATCGGTAGGTTATGATATACACAATATATTCTCTAAATCCAACACACTATATATATATATATATATATATATGTATATATATATATGTATATATATATATGTATATATATATATATATATATATATATATATATATAGGGTGTGGTTATTAAACATGTTAATGTGATAATATATACCTTGCACACCTGAACGCTAATGTATGAATGTATATACAGACTTTTGCCCTGTTTTATTTACCTTGTGATGTCGTCCTACTCTCAATAACAGACTTTTTCTTTAGATATTAGAATATCTAAAGAAAAACCCATCCATTCACCATATTGTTTATATATATATATATATATATATATATATATATATATACACACCTACTTATATCTGCTTATCTGAAGCTCACTGAAGGGTTTAGGTTTAACACGGTGTGTATAGTTCCGTGAGTCGTGGGACACCCAAAAGCCTCACCAACAACAAGTAATAACTTGCTTTATTCTTTTCAATCCTTCAGAATATTGTTCAGCCTCAAAATGAAGATTTTCGTCAGTATTTCCTCTTCTACGTGACTTAATAAACACTTCAATAGTTAGAATATTCTTTCTTTGCTTCGTTCCTCATTCAGCCAAGTTCACCCAAACAAAGTAAGAGTATTTTCTCTAAACAATGTCCTTTCATTCGCCTTTCTTTAATCCTCTTCGCCATCGATGGATACCCATTTATTCCGCACCTTCTACACGTGTGCGTCTTGTCTTGTTGGTTAATCTTGAATTAGTTTTCATATGGATAAAAATATAAAATTTACGACCTGATTATTGTTGTTGTTAACTGTTATTAAATACGGAAGGTGGAAGCAATGACTGAAGGCGTCACTGAAACCTATGAATCATAAAAATATTTTTAATTCGTTTGTTTACTGTTTTAAATGGACTTTCTTGTTTTTCAACCAAGAGTTTATATATCGTGTCCACTAAAGCAAGATGTGCCGAACTAAAGGTAAAATTAAGTATTGCTTTACAACTTAAAAAAATGAAAATATCTAAATTTCAGGATTATATTTATAGATAATATGAAAAAGAAATAATATATAAAAGTATTTCCATAGTATTTTATATTTTCCTGCTGTAGACAAGATTCTCGTGTAAATCGCAAGGCAGAGACAGAAACCCGTTTAAATGATTGGAATCGATCTTTGAACTGTCCTGGGTGGATTTAGAATGATATGAACTCCCGATTAATGCGGCTACAGTTCAATAAATATCCTTATTCACTTTTGTTTGTTTATTAACACGATATTTATGTGTCCCTGCTTTCATCAATCAAGGGTTCTTAAAGTAAACCTTTCTCTTTCATCGATTTGTCTAATGGTAAAGAAATCGTGTCTTTGATAATAATGTGATTTGCTCGTCTTTTTTTTATAGTTATTTGACTTAAAAACAATATTAAAAAAATAGTTATTCGTGTAAAGTTTGTCAATGACGCAACCAGCTGCTCAAAGCCATGTTATGTTTTATGGACATCTTTGATAAAAAAAAAATGTCTCCAGACTTTAAACTTAAGGCCACTGACTAGTTTTTGTTGATTGAAACGACATTGGTATATTACTGATATCTTTTTCTATCACTCCCGGATAAAAATGAAATAAAATCGAACTCGGCGAGAAATGAATTCAAATGTAAAGGGGAGGTAACTAAAGACAGTAAACTACTTTTGTTCGGCATCTTCCGTTTTGCTACTTACTAATTCTTGTAATAATAATTTTTCTTAAAATGATAACTAATAATTAATCATGATATTAATAATAATAGGGTTAACGGCTGTAGACAGTAGGTTGGAACCCATTTATCAGGGGCATGAACATCACAACTTTCTATTTTCTCCATTCCAGCTTTAAAATAATTACTACTGTGGTGTGGTGTTGTGTTAAAATATATTGTTAATCAAATCCATAATCGTTCCTTTCTGAAACGAAACTATTTCCTGGGTAAATACTCTTGGGAATAGTGGGCATCTTAGAAGTCCTTCTCGCAGACTTCATGTGTTTCTATGTAAAAAATATTTTGGGTTCTATTGTGAGTACATAAAATAATGCCTTCAAATTCTGGCAGAAGGGTAGTAAATTTAGGTGGGTGACTTAAGTCGATTATATTGACCCTAGTTTTTCACTGGTATTTATTTTATAGACCTCGAAAGGATGAAAGGCAAATTTGACCTCAAAAGTACATAAAATAGTTTCTTTGTAGAGGAAGGCGATCTAGGATGCAAATTTAATGACGACTTGAAACTGAGCCTTCAGATTCGGTCCAATGTGGAGAAACGATTTATTTTGTGATGATTGATAAATTCGATCTCGTGGAATTGATTTGCTTTCTTCGTCGATTAGCAATGATTGAGAGAGGGGAATGTAAAGTTTATAGTATCGTTTTTATGTTTGTTGTTATTGACCTGGGATGACCAAGGTTTGTCATTCATTCATTCTGTTGTTAAACTCTAAAACATAAAAAAAAAACTCATTTGATGGACATCAAAGACAACCATATGTACAGTTGATTCAAACATTTCCACACTGGAGCCACTAAAAATGGATTGTCTTGTGTAAAATGTAGCGATGTATTTAGGACTGTCATTAGTAAATGAGATGTTGTGATGTTCATGCTATATTTATCAATAACTGGGTTTTGAAATGCTATTTTCTCAACCATACACCATACGTTAATGTTTTGTTCTTAGGTCCTGATGTTTTGTTATTGTTAATGCCCTTCTCTGCAGTAATTAACGTAATTATTTATTTTGATTAATCTTAAACTTAATGTGTACAGCTGATTATATTGTACTGTCTTGTCTTCCTATTATTTTATTGCTAAGGGGAAAAAAAAAGAACCTCGATTTAAAGTCGGAAAATAAGAAATATTGCAATCTGTCTTGACAATAGTTGTTTTTACCATTTCATGATGTTTTGACCATCTGTTTTTATTGTCCTTCATTACTGAACAAGGCAACAGTATTTCTCATTAATTAAAATGAATTTTTGATTATTCACTAAACAGATATTTTATATTTGATTGAATGGTGCCTATTTTTATCTACCTCGAGTTAATAATAAATGAAAACTATAATAAGAATAGTGAAAGAGGTAATAATAATTGAGTTGGTGCTAGTATTACTGGTGGTGGTAGTCATCGTTGTCGTGATTCTCACCATGTGGAAATACTGTTTATATTTAGTTCTCTTATTAATCCCATTATATTTTCAATATTATTTTATTACTTCTGTTGGGAATTTCCGATTTAATCATGTTTAAGTCGCTCTTACATGCAATTACAATAAGAATCGTTGTGGTGGTTGTGTGTTCTGTTGGAAAGATAGGAAATAACACTGCTAAAATAGTTAATGTTAGGAAGTGCTAGAATTTAAAACAAGTCTTATAGTTTCTATCAATGTAAATAACTCGTAATAATGGTTATTAAGGTCATATTTCTCTCTGTCTTAGGCTTTAGTGAATAGGATATATTTAAATCCACATTTCTTCTGTTTACTGTCCACTCATCGTAGTCTTCCTCTTGTAAATGTAATGTTAAATATTTTCATAATCTACTCGTCCTCCTCCGTTTATTTCCATATGGACACTTTATTCAACAGATTGCTTCATTAGTTCATCATTTTAAAGGGTTTTGTGGCTCTCTTAACATTAGTCATGTGCAGACAAATCTATAAAATATAACAATGTGAAATGGCTGGAAACATAGAGAAGGTACAGACTTGTTATCAGGAGCACATATTTACGTTCACAGAATTTGTGGACAGAGCACCATCTTACAGTAGCCCTTGTGGTATCAAATATACTTCTGTACAGGTTCATATCTGATAATCCAGCAACTACACATAAGGTCATTATACCACCAAAAAGTATGAAAGGAGAGTAGAAGGCAAAAATGCAAAAAAAATGCAATTATTGGGGAAAATTATTGCCCTACTTTTTTTTTATAAACTCGTAATTTCTTTTGTGTGAAACACTGGAATACTAAAAGATAGAAGTGAAGAAGGATAACTGTTCTTTTGTTTCTTCATCAGGTGTAAGACTCTGAGGAACAGGGATTCCAAAACTTTACCAATTTTAGTAACTGTGACTTTTAGTGTGTCAGTCTAGAAACCAATTATTTCTGTCTGTTTTCCTTTCTTCCAAAAGTAGTAATGGAACTCGTGTTTGCCAAAGCTGAATGAGGTAAGAAAAATAGGATAAGAATAGCTGTGAAGTTGACTGACAAGGGTTTAATTATATTGATTGTGGAGTCTTACTGAAACAGATTCATTTGTTAAATATATTGAAAAATGCTTTATTTTTTCATTTTAGAACTTCACTTTTTATCTGATACTGTTTAACTTGTTTTTCCCCATTGTCTGAAACAAAGGCAGATTTCCACACTTATTAATAACCACATGGAGTGTGTGTGTGTTGGGGGACTTCTCTTAATTCCTTCATAAACAGCACAAAACTCATGTTTATCATCTTATATATTCATAATCGATATAGTTATTATAGTTGAATTTGACAAACAATGGTTGTAGTAGAAGGGATAACTAGCTGTAAAATGAACTTGTTTTGCCAAAATTGACAAAAATAATCTTGTGTATGTTCATAGAGGTACATGGTTATAATTAACAAATCTACACATAGAAAATTGCTTTAAGATAACGACTGATTGTCATCACCAAAAGAATTTTGTTCTTGTCTTTGTGACAATTTGTGAAATACAATGTTGTTGGTTGCAAGTTTTCAACTGGTTATCTGGCAAGCTCACTAGTGCCAGTGTCACAAAATATGCACCCTGTACACACTGTGAAGTGGCTAGCATTAGGAAGACAATCCATAGACATTGGTGCTTGATGCAACTCTCCAGTTCATTGGATCCTACCATCATGGAAGACGTATTAGATGATGATGAGGATGACATTCATTGCTTCACTGCATTTGTGATGAGAATGAAAAGTGTGTCAAGATCAGTATGCTGCTGCAGATGTGTGCATGTGCACACACACACATGCACGCACGCGCGAGATCATGCAAGAACACCACCTTGAAGCTTTTTTAGTATTAAGTCTGCTACTTATTCTAACATTCTCTTTTTTCACCAGACCACTAATGTTACAAGGATATAAACAAATCAATACCGGGTATCAAGTATAAGACACACACACATGTACATGTGGGTGTGTTCCTGTGCAATTTCAGTTTACCAAATTCTCTCAGAAGGCATTGGGCAGCCCCAGGCCAGCCAATCCCTTGTAACAAGATGTCCAAGATGCTGCAAAGTGGGACTAAACTCAAGATCTACAAGTCTGCTGTCTTCTCTCTTTTCTACTGTTACTATATTGGCCTTTGCTCCTTGGGACTGGTTGGTCTTATGCCAGCATCAATCAGATATTCTTTACCCACTTGTCTCAAGTCCTCTCATTACCTTTCTGTGTGCAACACACCCTTGTCCCACACAGACCACTATTCCCAGAACATCTCCCTCTGCCTTTCCCACAGGTGTTGACTTGCAAAGGTCAGCGACCATGGGCACAACCTCTTCCTGTTCCTGCTGACCTAAGCCCCTCCTTGCTGCCTCCTGAAGTGTATGCTTCTAAGTATATATATGTGTGTATGTCTGTGTGTGCATGTATTATTGCTCAAACTTTAGGTTAGGTCTAAGAACTTTTGTTAGCCTTTGCTCAGAAATATATTTTGACGAATATTAATATAGTGTCAATTCTGTGATTTAACTTTTATTTCTGAAATAGTTGAGTCCTTTTACCATAGAGAATTTCTGTTCTGAAGAATTTTTGCTTAAAACCAGCATCATTTCAAATTAGTTTACTATACCTCATATTCTGCTTTATATCAGCCATGAATATTTCAATAAATCTATTTTAAGGATATGTTTCATGAGTAAATCCTGCTGACAACCTGTGCAGTTGTTTCTTCCAGATATCTTAGAAAAGTAAAATTGTGCCAAAAAGGTGAAAGAAAACAAAAATTTTTTCTTACATTGGTGTGCACCGTATATCTTTTCAGTTCATACTGAGTAATTTAACAAACAAAAGAAAGCAGCACACAACTGATTTAGTAGGAGTTACATATTTTTAATAATAGTTTGACTCAGCTCTACATGACTTAAATTTCATGGACACATAGAACATGTCCATTTTATCATCAGATGCTAGGCAGAATTTGCCAAGCACTTATGAGATAAATGTGCCCTAAACACACACATAATTTAAGTCATGTGCAGCTGTGTCAAACTGTATATTATTATTATACTCCAAAAAGAGTGACTTTGAAGATTCATCCTGGTAGCCTATCTCTAAGTATCTCATCAAGGCAAGCAGATCAAAATTTTGAAGTTATTCTTCTTGTAAAAATATAATAAATATGTACTCTACAAACATTATTCAG
>NC_142937.1:55731644-55781644 GCF_046866305.1 Octopus bimaculoides | reverse complement strand
ACACCTCTCTTCTAATACAATGCTGGCTTACTCTCCTGACCAGTGACAGGAATATGTGTCTGCCTAGAGCCATTATAAGCCTCTCCCTCCCTCATCTCTCTTTTTCTACAGTAGTTCACAAATTACTGTTAATGTTATCTAAAGGTCAACTGACTGCTATCACTTCAACAGTTTTTAAACTCTTGTTTTTCTTCTTCTGTAATTTATAAATAATTGCTTCTTCTTCTTTCTCCTCCTCCTCCTCTCCACTTCATGTTTTATGTCTGGTAGATTGTTTAGTGTTGTTCTACTGAAAGAGTAAATAAAGAGTTGTGGAGAGTGATGTTTGTGCATGAAGACTGGCTGTTGTTTTCTAATTGATAACTTCCATGTGGTTATACACCCTCTTATACTTAACATATAACACACACATACACGTCTGTGCGTATATATAACACTTTGCATACATGCATGAACATATGCCACACACACACACAAACTCACATTAGCTATATATGTATGTATGTATGTATGTATGTATGTATGTACGTATATGTGTGTGTATATATATATATATATATATATATATATATATATATATATATATATATATATATATATATTATATAGCAAGTTTCCCCTCTTACACTTCAGCTATTTGTAGTAGTGGCTGAATCAAAGGAACATAACTTGACAAGGTAATTAACACTGATTTAAGATAATTGTTGTGTAACCCTAGCTCAGCTCTGATCAAGCAGTTATCCAATTTCCAACTGACCAGCTACTCTCACTCAACTGAAGACCATATTGCACACTCTGACCACTCTGTGTAGAATCGTTTTCTGTGCAGTGTTAAAATTTCGGAATGCTGCACTCTTTCCGCTGTCCAGCCTACCCTGCAGTGGTGGTGGCCACTGAGGCAGGCAGGTGCACTCTTGGTCAAACAACAGTTGCTCTGCCTTTCTCTTTTGTATTGGTGATGTGTATTCCAACACAGAATTTGGGTATATTGCTACTGCTAGCATTTCCGTGTTTTAATTATTTTTTTTTTATGTTAAAAGTATTCTTTTCAACTGTCTACAAACACACTCAGGCTGAAATATTTAATGTATACTTCCAGGAGTGAATAAAAATTTCTCAAACTTGAGCGGATGGGCCCCCATATATGGATTCTAATGGTGCAGAGGCCCACTTGCCATTGGGCAAGCTGGCAACCTAGCCAGTCCGCCACTGGGTGTTTGTATAGAGTTCTGGGGCTTAGGACATGTACATGAAGATTTGGGCTGGGGTGATTTCTCATATAGTGGCGTAAGTATTGAAGTTTGCTGTGGCAACAAACTGTGCTCTTTGCATATTTAGATGGTTTAACATTATTCTTATTTTACTTCCATTATGTGTAAATTCTGGAATTGTACTATTTAAACTGGGTGAACCCACATGATGTAATTTTAGTCAATCTTTTGATGTGTTGGTTTAGGAAGTGTTGAGTATTTTGTATGCAAGTGGAATGGAATCAACATCTTTGCTGATGTTGATAGTTGTGGGAATGGTACCTGTTGAAGGTGCCTTTGTTGTTGATGTCATCAGATATACTTTGTGATGGTTGAGTGTAGTGGTCTAAATCCATATTTTGATTTGGAGAAGAGAGTGTATTGTAGGTTAGTAATGTCAAGGATAATCTCTTTTAAAGTCATTGAGGGATTGCATAGGAATGAGATGGGTCTGTTTGCTTGGTTATGAAATTTTTCTGATTCTATTCAGCTGACAGATTTTGGGAATTTTGCAATGTGTAGACGAAGAGTGCAATGATTCCTTCAAGTCCTTAATGCTTTAGGTAAATGTTTAGAGCTTGACAAGATTTATCATTTTGTTAAGCTCTAAAGCTTTCTAGTTTTTACTTTTCCTTATTGCTTTTTTGGATGAGGCATCTGACAGAAGTGGAAAGTAAAATTTTGGTGACTGGTTTTGAGAGTTGTTTGAAGAAATCATTTTTAGAGTTTGTTTCATGGCTAGTTGGAATACAATGTTTGCCAGATTTCTGGGAGCGTTTTGTGGTTTTTGTTTATTTTCTTGTTTGGTTGTTTGATGCTGAATTTTTTTTATTTCTGTTGTCTATTTTGTTTCAGGTTGCCCCTAGATTAAATCTGGTTGGTTATTTGGGGTTCTGTAATTGGGTTGTATTTCTTTTTGTTTCCCTGGAAATATCTATAATTATTTTGTTGAATGTATGTACTTGGTGATTGAGGTGGAGATTTGAATACTGCAAACTTATCTCCTTCCTTTTAAAAGTATTTTGATGTGTGTGAGTGTGATACATGGTTGGGGATTGTCCACCATGTGGTAGTGATGGTGGTGGATGTGTGAAACAGGTGATGTCTGGTGGGGTGGGGTTGTATTTAGTGTTATTCTGGTTTTGCTTTCTTGCAAGGTTGTTGGATGTCTTTTATGGTGTCTGTACTGAATCCATGATGCCATGTTGTAAACATCAGCTAAATAATGCCAGCTATTTTAGTAAATTTTTCATTATTTTAGAAATTAGTTTAAACAAAGGCAGTACATTTCAACAGAAATATGGTAATGGAAAGGGTTAAATTCTGAATTTGTACATAGAAGATTGATGACCCCATACTTATTTTTATACAGAGTTAAATCTTTAAGTCATTTGGTACAGGAAGTTGTAAACTGGAGAAATGAGAGAACAGGCTTATAATTGAGGAGATAAAATTTGAGACTACTGTCTTAGGGATATGACCCTGATATATCTTAAAGATACTAATCAGAGATTGTGAGTCTGTCTTATCTCTTTTAATTAAAACTATTGGCCAATTAGTTGATAAGGCCACCTAATTATATGCTTACACTGTTTCATTAAATGTTAAACATAACATTTTCTAGTTGGGCAGTGTTTTGTGGTAGAATCTCTAATACTTAGCTCTATTTTGTTGTAGTTTTAGCAACAGATAATGTGCTTTGTTAGGATTATTTACGACCAGCTTTACAATCTGATAATTCTAAAGGCAATGTTATATGATTGGGAAGTAAGGTACACCTCAAGCAGGCATCTCTTATACTAAATATAGTAAGGTTTTAATATATAGTCAGTTGAAATACTTTGAGCAATTGTGATTATCTAAGCAGTTTGGAGGCAGAAACTCCCCCTAGGTGTGTTCAAAATCTAAGCTGATACACATGGTAATAATTCTAATAAGTTCAGGTAATCAGTATATTTTGTTTTTAGATACTAAACAACCTTAGAGGAAGTTTTTGCCTACTAATTGCTTGGATAACCTCAGTTGAATTTATCAGTTTATCATATTACATATGTGGTGACACCCACCATATGTTACTTATGCAGAACACTACCATGGAGCAATTTTCCTCAACATACATACACACACTGATCACCTCTTAATCCTGCCAACTGAGAAGAATACACTTCACCAAAGAGGTCTGATAAAAACCAACAAATATGTTACTGTATTTTCTATATTTTCCAAGAGTTCAGTTGATTTTATTGTAATTATCTCTCTTGCTTTTTCACATTTTTAACACACCCAGAGGAAGTTCTGTCTAATTGCTTAAACAAACTCAGTTGAAACAATTTAATCTAAAATTGTTTAATTGATTTCTTGAAAGGGTTTAGTAAAAATCCATTAACTGAATGAGTATGGGCCTAGTGTACTTCAACAAGTATGAGCTAGTGTACTTCAGCATGTATGAGCTAGTGTACTTCAACAAGTATGGGCTAGTGTACTTCAATAAGTATAGGCTAGTGTACTCAACAAGTATGAGCTAATCTGCTTCAACAAGTATGAACTAGTCTGCTTTGACGAGTATGTGCTAGTCTGCTTTAACGAGTACGTGCTAGTCTGCTTTGACGAGTACGTGCTAGTCTGCTTTGACGAGTACGTGCTAGTCTGCTTTGACGAGTACGTGCTAGTCTGCTTTGATGAGTACGAGCTAGTCTGCTTTGACGAGTACGAGCTAGTCTGCTTTGACGAGTACGAGCTAGTCTGCTTTGACGAGTACGAGCTAGTCTGCTTTGACGAGTACGAGCTAGTCTGCTTTGACGAGTACGAGCTAGTCTGCTTTGACGAGTACGAGCTAGTCTGCTTTGACGAGTACGAGCTAGTCTGCTTTGACGAGTACGAGCTAGTCTGCTTTGACGAGTACGAGCTAGTCTGCTTTGACGAGTACGAGCTAGTCTGCTTTGACGAGTACGAGCTAGTCTGCTTTGACGAGTACGAGCTAGTCTGCTTTGACGAGTACGAGCTAGTCTGCTTTGACGAGTACGAGCTAGTCTGCTTTGACGAGTACGAGCTAGTCTGCTTTGACGAGTACGAGCTAGTCTGCTTTGACGAGTACGAGCTAGTCTGCTTTGACGAGTACGAGCTAGTCTGCTTTGACGAGTACGAGCTAGTCTGCTTTGACGAGTACGAGCTAGTCTGCTTTGACGAGTACGAGCTAGTCTGCTTTGACGAGTACGAGCTAGTCTGCTTTGACGAGTACGAGCTAGTCTGCTTTGACGAGTACGAGCTAGTCTGCTTTGACGAGTACGAGCTAGTCTGCTTTGACGAGTACGAGCTAGTCTGCTTTGACGAGTACGAGCTAGTCTGCTTTGACGAGTACGAGCTAGTCTGCTTTGACGAGTACGAGCTAGTCTGCTTTGACGAGTACGAGCTAGTCTGCTTTGACGAGTACGAGCTAGTCTGCTTTGACGAGTACGAGCTAGTCTGCTTTGACGAGTACGAGCTAGTCTGCTTTGACGAGTACGAGCTAGTCTGCTTTGACGAGTACGAGCTAGTCTGCTTTGACGAGTACGAGCTAGTCTGCTTTGACGAGTACGAGCTAGTCTGCTTTGACGAGTACGAGCTAGTCTGCTTTGACGAGTACGAGCTAGTCTGCTTTGACGAGTACGAGCTAGTCTGCTTTGACGAGTACGAGCTAGTCTGCTTTGACGAGTACGAGCTAGTCTGCTTTGACGAGTACGAGCTAGTCTGCTTTGACGAGTACGAGCTAGTCTGCTTTGACGAGTACGAGCTAGTCTGCTTTGACGAGTACGAGCTAGTCTGCTTTGACGAGTACGAGCTAGTCTGCTTTGACGAGTACGAGCTAGTCTGCTTTGACGAGTACGAGCTAGTCTGCTTTGACGAGTACGAGCTAGTCTGCTTTGACGAGTACGAGCTAGTCTGCTTTGACGAGTACGAGCTAGTCTGCTTTGACGAGTACGAGCTAGTCTGCTTTGACGAGTACGAGCTAGTCTGCTTTGACGAGTACGAGCTAGTCTGCTTTGACGAGTACGAGCTAGTCTGCTTTGACGAGTACGAGCTAGTCTGCTTTGACGAGTACGAGCTAGTCTGCTTTGACGAGTACGAGCTAGTCTGCTTTGACGAGTACGAGCTAGTCTGCTTTGACGAGTACGAGCTTGTTGCTTTGACGAGTACGAGCTAGTCTGCTTTGACGAGTACGAGCTAGTCTGCTTTGATGAGTACGAGCTAGTCTGCTTCAACAAGTGCAAGCTAGTCTACTTTAATGAGTATGAGCTAGTCTACTTTAATGAGTATGAGCTAGTCTACTTCAGCGAGTACAAGCTAGTCTGTACTTCAAGGAGTACAGGTTGGTATAGTTTCAATGGCAGTGAGCAACAAATAAGAACACTTTAAAACTGAAAAAACACGATCTTGTTTGGTGTTTGTTAAAAGGTATTTATATTGTTTATATATATATATTTTATTTTAGAAAAGACCTTCATAGAATTTTAAAATGAAGTTTAGTTAAGAGAGATCCATGTTAATTGCACAGCCCCTATTTTAACTACCTTAATTTTATTGGATCAACTTTTGGTTATTTGGAGGCTTTACTACTAGGTCATCTTTTTTATATTTACTCTCCATAACTAGAACAAGTTGAGTGATTAGGTAACTATATTAATTAGTTAACTAAATCAATGTTTCTCTTCATTCAGTCATAACCTTGTTGAGCACTGGAATTAGATGCACCACTATATATTTATTGAACCAACCTGTAAATAAACTAGTTGTTTACCTAACTGATTGATACAGCTGAATAAATCAATATTCATCCTCCTCTTTTTCCTCTCTCTCATATTTTTCTTATCAGTTTTTCTTCTTCGGCATCTGACCTGTCATAGTAACCTTCCTCACCTGATTAGGTTCTTCTCTTACCTGTTATAGGTAAGTGGACTCTCATTTGAAAAAAATTTGAGGCTGTTTAGACATAGTTACTTATGATAAAACAGACTCATAATGAAAGGCATTACAGCCATAGTTATCCCATCTTTTTAATCAAACACAATATATCTAGGATTATATTATCCAATGTCCCTTTCTTTTTTACAAGATAAGATCCCATTTGATGCAGATTTGTATGCTACTTTTTGCAAACCATACATCATTTCAATTAATCCCTTTATATGAAATAGGGAGGAATTATCATCACAGTTATAATTATATATATATATATATATATATATATATATATATATATGTATGTATATATATTGATATTGATAATGTTACTACTGCTACTACAACTACTACTACTAGGCCACAACCACCAGTTACTCCCTAAATCTCTCTCCCTTCACTCTGTTTACTTGGTAGTTCCTTCCACCTACACATTATTAAGATAGTAGGAGAATGGGTGGAGGAGCAGACTGTTTACATTTAAGAAAATTGGTGACAGACCAGTTGCATGTCTGACATTTTATAAACTACTTGCTCTGCCTATCACACATACATACACACATAAATGTGTGTGTATTATCTGACAGTACTTTGCCCCATTGCACTGCCTCTCCCAGTCTACTTTACTGCTAGTTTACTATATGGGTTTGAATTAGTCTACCTATCTACCAGCCAGCCTACCTGCCAACCAACCACTGCTGAGTCAGGAATTGTTGCTGGCTTGCTTGCTGAAGGTTGGCAGCAGTTGGTTGAGGTAGTGTGTGTGCAGGGGGTTGTTATTTCCCTGTAAATCATTGAAAGAAGAGAAAAACTTCTTTATCTTAGAGTCACTTCACAATGACTCATCTGGAACTGTATTTTCTTTCAGAGATTCTCTTGCTTGCCTGTCTTAATATATTATCTATTTTACCATGGCTTACTCAGTGTTGTTGCTTCAATAATCGTTGTAATATCTATTCTCTCATTGAATTATTTTCCATATATAGTTTGTTTAATCTACCTTCAAAAGAAAATGTTTTACTTTATCTTGGATTCTTGTCTGAATCTTTCTATTGTACAAAACGTTAGTAACTTGGAAATGAAAGTGAATACACACCTCTCTCTCTCTCTCTCTCTCTCTCTCTCTCTCTCTCTCTCTGTATGTGTGTATATATATATATATATATAATCTCTTTAAATACACTCACACCTTGTAGTGTATAGGAAAAAAGATATTAAAAAAAAGCTTCTTTTTTTTCTTTTTGTATATCTTTGTGACATTTCTAATTTTAAAATGTGATGAAACAGCTTTGCAGCTACTCAAAAGTTCTTTAA
The DNA here is from genome assembly GCF_046866305.1 of Octopus bimaculoides. Lineage (NCBI taxonomy): Eukaryota > Metazoa > Mollusca > Cephalopoda > Octopoda > Octopodidae > Octopus > Octopus bimaculoides. The sequence goes on along the minus strand of NC_142937.1, from coordinate 55,774,145 downwards.
ATGAAAGTTTCAAAATTGCCAATCAAAACTGTGACTTTCATTCATGTTTTATTCTTATTTCTCTTAGAAATTATATAGTTACTGGTCAGAATCTGTGTTATTAAATCCATCCATATCCAAGGTATGGACAAACTTGTTCAGTGGATATTTGAAAAGTTCTTTTTTTTTTAAAAAGGGAAATATCCCAGACTTATTCTGAAAGAGAATGACCCTCTCTCTCCTTATCATTCAAGTGAGCTTTCAGATCTGGTACCTTACCAAAACCCAGGAAAAGACTTGCACTAAGTTCAGCCTCAAGATTGCGCTGTTAGGGTAATTACTTTTGTATATGATGAGATGTTGATACTGTAAAAAAAACAAAAAAAAACAGAAAGATTTAATTTACCATTTTGCATATTGTTTGTCTTAGAAAGTGGAACTAATATTATCTCTTGTTTTTACTTTTAAAATAAAATAGACAGCTTTAAAATTATAGACAAGTGAGGTTCACTGGCTGATTTATATGGAGTTCACAAACTGCCTTAATTTAATTTGTTGTAAAATGAGTCACAGTTGAATTAATGTGTCAAAGGTTATGAGTTCAACCTCTTTTATAGATAACATTCAAGGCAGTGCACTTTTATTACATTTGACTCAGTCTCTATTAATCATTTCCTTTTGCTGAAGTGAAGTAGAATCGAGATTAAAAAAGATTACTTTCCCTTCGCCATCATAATCGTATTAATATTTTCATTCTTCTGTACTGCCATGAATTAATATACAGGTCTGCATAAAGCATTTATTTCTCTGGGCATCTTTATCCAGAAATCATTGAATTCTTGAGAACCAATATCCTCAGGTTAAATCTAATCATACCATTTAGAGTCTGTCTTGGTCGGATATTTCTACAAATACCCACTTCCCCTATTCTGATGTACATTCATTTGCCTGTCATTTCTTTTACATTCTGTGTCCATACCAGTACAATACATATTTTATATTATCTTAGACAAATATTTAATCAACTTATGTTAAATACAGGATTTTAGATTCACTTAAGAAACAAAATGCATCAAGAACTTCTTGAAATTAGTTTCCTGTAGTCTGAAATTTCCCATATTTATACATATCTCAAAGAGAAAAGAACAACTTTATTGCGTGTGTGTGTGTGAGAGAGAGAGAGAGAGAGAGAGAAAGAAAGAAAAAAGAGAGGGAGAGAACTGTTTCACATTCAGTTAATATTTAGTATCACTGTTAAGTTGAATTTTTTTAGTTTTAAGCTTGTTAGTGTTTAGTATTATTTCATGTATTCAGAAATTGTGTTGAAGTGTAAACAACTAAATTGTTCATGCAGCAATTGTATTAGCTATAATTTTCTTTTATATTTAATGATCACCATATTGGGAGAGACAGGGATCTTTTTATAAATCATTGCCATTAGGTTGGTGAGTTCTTACTGTGCTTAGTTTAAAAAAACCTGCAACCCAGACCAATCATGCCAGACCTGTACTGCCTCTGTAGACAAACACACCAGTTGTGTATGAATGAGGATAGGTCCTTTCAACAGCCCAACACATAGGGGCCAAACAGTTTAGTGCCATACTGCCTCCACTCATCACTAAGCATCAAAAATTTATTCATAAAGAGTAGTGCAATTATGAATTGCTCATAATGAAGTTAGTTGCTTTATTATATAACATTGTGCTTATATTCAATTTAATGATACTTGATTTCATTCATGAAGAAAACCTGATCTCATGTGGCAACTATGTTACATTGTGAAAATAATCGTATCCCAAAGCCTGAATATACTTGGGCTCTAATCAGATGCTGACACTCCCAAACTAGTGTACTTTTCACACAAATGTTCTAGGTTGTACCCCAAAGAAACTATCCATCTAAATGATTGACAATGACATTCATTATTATTACATTACAAATATGCTGTTTTTTCTGTCTCTTATTACTACTATAAAGTCACATACTCCTCTGGACTAGTATACTGCATACTCCTCCATTCATGCCTACCATGTCCCACCCTAAACATTGTTCCCAGCCATTGTTAGTCTTTACTCAGGCTCACATCTTCTCTGTCAAGCCATGTAAGGTATTGATCATGGAGTGGTTTTTCTCTACATTTCTTCTTTAATATGTTTTGTAGTTCTGTTTGTGTTATTTTATTTATTTTTTTTTTTGTCTGTGTTGTTGTCATCTGTCACTTATGGAAGGGTCAGGTTCTGCTACAAAGAATGTATCTACTGCCAACACCCAATTTGTGGTTGTTCAATACGCTGTTGATGTTGATGTGCAAGACACACACTGAGGCTCATGCTCCTGCTGAAATATTTTGACCTTAACAATGCTAACTATAACAGTGGTAAAGAAACAGGTGAACTGGTCTGGGTGCCTTTTGGCAGCAGACCAGGGTTAGGTGGTTGGCATTTAAAATGTTACAAAGACTTACAGCACTTTACCAACTGGGAGATGCTGTTAGCGGGAAAATAAGTTTTACTTTCTATGGAGAGTATGAGCAACAGTGACCTGAGAATGGCTCTGGGCTTTGACAAGAACAGTTTGAACTATCTCTTTTTTCTAGCACTGCTGTGATGTGTGCTGCGGCCCTGAGAAGGGCTAAGTACCTGTTTCCAGCTGGGTACATTGGCGAGCACTCGGACGACCCAGGTGTGAGGGTTTTTTCTTCTCGCAGCCCCAGTGGGATTCGAACCAGGATCACGAACTCCAGAGGTGCAGGCCTACATGACTACGCCAATCTGACACTCGCTTGCATTAGGACAAATTAAGCCTTATGAAGTTGGCCTTTGTTCTTCCTAGACCAGATCCAACTTGAGGCCTTCTCTGCCGTTTCTCCCATGGCCCTCAAGGTTCTAGTCCTGCTTCTTCCAGAGATGAATAGCTGTTTCATGAGGCTGTAGGCAGATGAGCCTACAAATCCCTTGATGCCAACCTCAACTGTGGAGACTTTGGTTTTGAATCCAGCGTCCCTCAGGTCTCTGGCCAAGTCAGTGTACTTTTCTGTCTTATAGACATGGGCATCTTCATTCCTAGTTTTGTAAGGAACAGTGAGTTCGATCAGGAGGATCTCCTTGGCATTCTGGGAGTGGAGCACTATGTCAGGTCTCGAGCCAGTCTCCTTGATGACCTCTGGGTAGTTGTTCCACTCTGGCAGATCTGCAGCACACTCCCAATCACCTGCTTCATTCAGCAGGCCTTGTCTGCAGGATCTACATAGGATGTTTGTAGTTGGCCAAGTTTTCTTTCCTCCTGTCACATGAAACCACATCTCAGGTTCTGTGCATCATCCTTTGCTCTTGGTCGTATTGAATTTGATTGCTTCAGCAAACTCTTTCAGCACTTGGTGGTGCCTCCAAGTGTATCTCCCTTGAGTGAGGGCTGCTTTGCAAGAGCTGAGAACGTACTCCTCTTGCGTTGCAGAGCGGACAGGAGAGGTCCTCTGATTTCCCCCCTTTTACGAGGTTGGCATTTGAGGGTAGGAGGTCATACACTGATCTAAGAATGAAGTTGATCCTGAGTGGAGCCATGTGCCACAGGTCGTTCCAGTTCAAGCTTCTTTGAAGAGCACTTGCCCATGTTGTCCATTGTCCCTGCTGACTTTGTTGCACTGCCTTCTAGAGCTTTCCTTTGTCTTCCTCTCCCCTGATCTCTTGGATCACCAAGTTTCTCTTTGCTTTTCCTTTGGTCTTGGACCACCATTCCATTTTAGAGGATCCTAGGCCTTGTCTGTTTGTCTGAGTGTGCCCAATGATCTCTTTCATCCTTAGGCTCTCCTTAGCTACCTCTACAGCTTCCTTCACCTTCCACTTCTTGCCTGTTTTCAGCTTGGATTGGACAGCTCTCACGATCAGGTCTGTTGAATCTTCAAGCATGCTGAGGAGTCTGGCTTTCCCTGCCTTATAATCTTCCAGGATTGACTTCAAAGGAAGTTTCAGCTTTGCCTGGTGGCAGTAGAGCGTGACATCTGTGAGACTGGGTGGGACGATAAGCCATTTCCTTGTATACTTGTTGATTTTTGCTTCCATGGTTTCCACCGAGCTCAAGCAAATGTCATATATCAACAGTGGCCAGAGGAGTTTGGGGATAAGCATGAACTGCAGGCACCAGACCTTGTATTTGTCAGGAAGGCTGCACGAGTCAATGGTCTCAAGGCCTTCCTCAGTCATTTTAATGGTCTCTTTTCCTCGGTGTGTGTCTTTCAGGGAAGAGTCATACCATCTTCCCAGGCTTTTGACTGGTTCCTCGGAAACTGTTGGGATGACTTGGTCCACAACACTGAAGGTCACTGACTCATTCACTTTTCCCTTGCACAGGGATAGGCTTCTCGACTTCTTTGGTTTGAACAGCATCCTGGCTGCAGCAGCCACCTTGTGTAGTCTCTCCAGGATTTTGCGGGTGTTTTTCTCCTTTGTTGAGATGAGGGTAGTATCGTCCATGAAGGCTTTCAGGGGAGGTGTCCGGTAGCCATTGTTGAGGTCTGCCGGTTTGGCACCACCAGAAGCTGCCTTCAGTAGGACTTACATTACCAGCACGAACAGGGTGGGAGAGATGGCACATCCCATGGCGATGCCAACATCCAGGTCTATCCAGCTGGTTGTGTACTCCTTTGTTGAGAACCGCATCAAGAATCCATTAAAGTAGCTTTTCAACATTTCTTGGGTGTTGGGCAGCATGTGGTATGCTTGGAGAGACATCTGGATCATATCGTGTGGCACCGATCCATATGTGTTGGCAAGGTCAAGCCATATGACGTCAAGGTCTTTCTTTCCTGCCTTGGCTTTCTGGATTGCATCTCAAATCATCACGGTGTGTTCTAGGGTATTCCCGATATGCCTCCCTTCTGGACAGACATCCAGATAGTTGTTTTCCAGCAGGTAGCTGATCAGTCTGGCAGCCATGACAGAGAAGAACATCTTCTCTTCAACGTTCAGGAGTGAGATGGGTCTGAACTGGTTGATGGTGCTTGAGTTCTGTTCTTTGGGGATGTAGACACCGTCAGCCATCATCCATTAGGCACTGACCTTCTTGTTCCTCCAGGCTGACCATAACATTCTTTGGAGCCATGCCAGGACTTTGGGGCATTTCTTGTACAGAAGGTACGATATTCTGTTTGGCCCCAGCATGGACTTGGTTCTGGCTTTCTCAGCCACCTTCCTCATCTCCTTCAACGTGGGTGGCTTGTTGTTGAATGCTGTTGTTGGTCTGCCAGGTTCAACTAGGCCTGGGACGATGTTAAGCGGGGTGTCTTTCTGGGGCTGTGAGTGTGTTTCTTTAAGGTGCTGTTCAAGCACGTCTTTATCAACAGTCAGTGTTCCAGACTTTGGCTGCTCAAACAGCATCCTAGCGAATCGGAACGGGCCTTTGAAGAAGCGGTTATGCGTCTTTTTCCACTTAATCTTTTTCCTCACAGTTTCCACTTTACTAAGGGCACTATATTTGGTTTTCAAGTCTTGCCAGAGTTCATGTAGGCCATGCTACTCAGTATCAGAGGTAATCTTTAGTTGTTTCTGTAGGTTAGTCCTCTGAATCCTAATGTCCTCCATCATGTCCTGTCATCTGGATTTCTGAAGTGGCTTCTTCTCTTTTGGCTTTTTTACCCCAAGGATGTCTCTGCAGGTTGCGTACACTATGTCTCCATATGTGGCTAGTTTGTGTTCCAGAGTACTTTTCCCTATCAAGGCGTCAAGTTTTGTGACAAGTTGTTTGTCTAGCTCCTCCCATTGATCTTTGGCATTAGCCGGTGGTAGGCTTAGCTTCTCATGCTTGGCATCGAGGACTTGCACTATCTCCTCATCTGAAGTGAGAGCATGAATGTCCATGGCACTTTGGTTTTCTTCTTGGCCTTGGTCTTCCAACGTCTTATCCGCTGAAGCAGAGTGCTACTGTTCACACATGTGAGTATTCATGCATCCCTTTTTTGTCCTGTGGATCTTCATACCTTGCATAGTCGAGAACTTCCTTCCACAGACACAGGGAAATTCCATGTGGTCCGTGTCCAAACTTGGTGTTCGTTGTGGATTGCCTGTCATGATTGGATAGTAAGCTACCATGGAATCTTCATTAGGTTCAGCAAACACTTCATCTACTGGCTCAGTGACTCCACATTTTGGACATTCTCTATCCACACAACGTATCTGCTCAAGACTACAGACTGTTTACACTAGGACTTCACACTTTTTCTGCAACAGATTTCCCCTCCACAACAAAAAAATACTTATGTACTTTGGACAGAACAAAGAAACATCTGGCCATTTTGAAAACATTATTGAATAGGTGTGGCCTAAAAACAGAGGTTCTGAATTAGCCATTTGTGTGAGAACTAACAAGACTTAAAGGTTTTAAAATGTTGCAGAGAGAAAAAGCATTTATTGGATAAGTAACACCGCTGTATCTCTGAAGCAGATTTAGGTTTACAATATTACTGAATATTTGTTTCCTTGAGGAGCCCATATTCCCAGTCCTTTTACTATTTTACCAGTTTTTACTATTTCTGTCTAGCAAAAAATAAAAAATAAAAAAATTCTCCACCGCAACAGCCAAAATTAGAAATTATGAAAATTATGATAATTTATGCATATCCAGTCGTAGAAACTCTGCCAAATCAGATTGGAGCCTGGTGTAGCCATCTGGCTCACCAGTCCTCAGTCAAATTGTCCAACCCATGCTAGCATGGAAGCGGACGTTAAATGATGATGATGATGAAGCAACAGTAGACTGACAATCATTTTTCCTGTTTACACAAAGTATGACTATTATGCAAAAAATAATAAGACATTTTTTTTCAAATAAACAAACTTTATTTTTGATTTTTGTGTGAATAAAATACTGTTTAACATAGTATTCCTGACCTGTCTCTCACCCATATCAAAATCTTCCTTCTTCTCTTGTTGCTGCTCCATTCTCCATCTGTTACTCTTAATGCGTTGTTATTAAAGCAATGCTTATTGAATTTTTCTAATCATTAGAAGATAGGAACAATGAAATAAAATCATATAAAACAGTTTCATTGCTAGAAGGCCTGGGTTAGGTAATTTCCTGTGGTGTTTTCAATTAGATACCTTTAACTTCAGATTACGCTCTCAATATCTCACCCTTTCATTATTTCGACATCATCTTATTTAAAAAAAACTTTTTCTTAAATGAAGATTAAACTCAGATTTGAAAAAATAAATTGAAAATATTTCTTAGTGATTTCATTTTTGTGTATTGAACTCTTCGATTTTCTTTTAATATTGATTATCACCATTAGTGGAAATGGTAAATGAAACAGTAGTACACCAAGCTATGTTAGTGGGCATGGTGAATGAAATAGTAGAAATACCGAGTTATATTAGTAAAAATGTATTTTGTGGTGTCTTTTTTCCAGTTTAAAGACACAGTCCTTCCAGGAATGTGTCTTTAGCAACCAAGAAAAAAAAAAGGAATGTGTCTTTAGCAACCAAGGAAAAAAAAAAGCATGGCCTGATAATAAATTTTGTTACCATATTACTGTTGAAATACATTGTTTCAATTAATTTTGAAGATAATGAAAAATTTAGTAAAATAAACATTATCATTATTAAGTTGGTATTTGAAACAAATTAACATGTAATTTTGATGGGAGGTTTTAAATTAGATCACTTTAGAACGAGATGTTGGTCTCAGATCCAGGGGAGTTCTCAAGTATGATGGTATCAAAAAGATTTAATTTCCATTTGAAAAGGGTTAAATGCCCTACTATTCTAAGTTATTGATAAATTTCATCTGCAGCAGTTGGTAGACATGGCAGACAATAAGTTAAATACCACAGTAAGTTTTATACATATACTTTGCACTTCACCTGATTTGCTTTTCATCCCTCTAGGGTTAGTTCCATTGATGCTTAATTCTCTAAATAATAATAGCTTTACATTATACCCACTCAAAAGAACTGAAGAGAGATGACACTACTTTTCATTCTCCTCGTCAATTTGTATAGAATATCTATTCTAGAGTTCACAGCCATGTATCATCTCTATAGAAAAACACCTGTGTTTGTCCCGCCCTCAGAATGTCACCTCCCCACCTCTCAAATACACTCCTCTCAGCTAAGGAAGCTTTTTTTTTCTTGCCTAATAAATTTCATTGCAACCTCACTGGTGCTGGTCTCACCCAATACACACTGGGTGCTTTTCATGTGACACACTGTTAGGAAGTGCATCCATCAGCAGAAACCATGCTAAAGCTGACACAAGCTTGATGCAGTCCTTTCACTTGTTGGATCTTGACAAACCATTCCACTCATGCCAACGTGGAAAATGGACATTGAATGATGATGATAATGGAATTATTTCATTTTATTTATGCAGCTTCAGAAAAGACATGAATGTCACTACTTTCATTTCCTTCTAGGAATCTTAGGATTCCAAACATATGGTTAAATGATTTTAGATGAAAAATATAGTTAGAAAAATTAATAGTTTTCAAATTTTAATTATCGAATATAAACAAGATTTTTATATGGTTCATCTTTATTTGATAATTTTAAAATCCTGCTTATATTAATATTAGATATCAATGACAAAGTACTATTGTAGCCATGATGATGATGATGATGAATGTTTTGATAGGCTCCAGATTCTGAAATCACTTTGACAACCTCACTGTTACCATGGGTTAGCAGCATTATGCTGGTATCCATCCAGTTTGCAAGCAGCCAGGCAGGCCAACTAGTTGTTGTTATATGGAAGTATACTTCACTTCAATAATGGAACTCTGTCCTCTTGTCTGCTGAGTCATTACTTTACATTCCATAGCATTAATGCAGCTATGGAAACATTAGATGCTAGAATCAATGGAGTTTTGTCTGCGGAAAACATTATTTGATGTCTGATTTGCTCTTTGCAATTTCAAGCATATATTCTCAGGGAATAATAATAATAATAATAATGAGAGTAGAATTTTCTTAATGAATAATTTGTATGGATACTTAAAATTTTTCTTTCATTTTTTTTTCTCGTTTGTTTTGTTTAAATTTTTTTTTTTTTTTCTCATTGAATTGAAACTTCTGTTACCAAATTTTGAACTCTCCAATTTTATACTGTTGACTCATCTAAAGTTGGAGCTGTTAAACCACTGACTTCACTTTATTAATCCTTTATTTTCAGTTATTCAACTGATATCCGTTTATATTCTTGCAGTCTCCTCCACTCCACTCCCACACCTTACTGATTATAAAGATCTCCAGTTCAGGTGACTCATTTCAAACTAACAGACTGTACTGTTAATTCTACATCTGATCTTTCTTCCACTTCTCACTCAACTTGTGTCTTTCTTTCTTATTTGTTCAGTCAACCTAACTTGTTTCATAATTCCCTATCTTCAATTATTTAGGTAACTACAACTGTGGACCAACATAAACTTGCTGTTGCATGTGGTATGGGGCACTAAACACTAACTGAACAAGATGTGTATACATATATATTATACATGTATACACATATACACACACCATCATCATTTAATGTCCATTTTCCATGCTGGCATGGGTTGGATGGTTTGACTGGAGCTGGTAAGGCCAGGGGCCACACCAGGCTCCATTGTCTGTTCTAGTTTAGTTTCAATGGTGTAGTTTCTATGGCTGGATGCCCTTCCTAATGCCAACTACTTTACAGAGTGTTGGAGGTGCTTTTATGTGGCACCAATACCGGTGCTTTCTATGTGGCAACAGCACAAGTACTTTCTATGTGGCATCAGCATCGGTATCAATTCTGCTGTGGCAGATAGGTCTTCTTGAATACATATTCACACACATACTCTATACAAACTCTCATACTCTACATATACATACACTGTATAAGAACACACACATTTTATACACTTACACACATACTATACAAATCTACTCATCATACAGATACTGGTCCTTTACAAATGACATCTGTACATCAAGATGTCTACATGTTCACATCTAAGTGTGATGCCTTAAGTTTACCATGACTACTGCTACTTATCTCTTTTTAATGGAAATCCAATACCATTATTATGATTGATATTGTTCAGTATCAATATGAAATGTGAAGACTTCAGTGAAAAAGGTTTAGTCTCAGAAAGCAAAAACTTTCATTCCTTGAGTCTTGATAGGGCAGCTAGTATACATAAAATCCTATTTCCTTATTTCATGCTTTTTCTTTTTACTATATTGTTTTGTACTGACTTACATGATCAAGAGTTACCAATTACATCAAACAAGGCCGTTTCTTTAAAGCTTATTTGCCATTTGCCAGTTATTATCTCCAACTCAGCTGCTCACTTATAACTGAAGCCTTCCTTTCCAAATTTGAATGTAGCTACATTTAAACCAGTGAGGATGGAAACAGAACAGTTAGTCAAAGATTAAGCTTTCATAGAAACTCACCTATATTAAAGTTTTCTGAACTTAGAACTAATTTTTAATTACAAAGTTTAATTATAGCTTTCTCGTTTATGATTTTTACATGTGGTTTTTTCATTTCCCTGTTAAAAAAACCTGTTGAATTTCTTCTCTTCATCAACAAATACAAGATAGTAATTGTTTGTTCTTTATAAAGAATAAATTATGCTGTTTATACTCTATTTTAAAACTTACACAAGTGACTTCTTACTAAAATATTTCTACTGTAGAAAGGCTTGTTCATTGAAGAAGAAACTGTTACAGGAATACTATAGTTATTTTTTTCATTCTAATTCTGGAAGTTTATAGACTCACAGACACTTAGAGAGAGAGGTGGGGAGAGAGACTAGGAAAGCATCAATGAAAAACAAAAATGTCTTTATTTCTCTAATGAAAAGGACACTGCCAATCCTTATAGATTTTTTCATCTTTTATCTAACACTTGAGGAGGATACAAATATCTTTCGTGGTATCAATTATTATTGATGAACTATGATATTGAGAATCATTGATTTCAACTTTTTTTTCCTGTAAAGCAGTATTGAGTCTTGTACTCTGAATTCAGCACCAGTTTATTACTTAGAACAACTTATTTTTTGTATTATTGTTATGTGTGGCATTTTATATATATATATATATATATATATATATATATATATATATATATATATCTTACAACTTTACTTTGTTATATATTTCAAAGAACTGATATTGATATGGCTCTGTTACCAACTTCCATAATTTTATTGACTCTCCTTAAACTTCCTAAACAATGACCTTCACATTCAGTGAAGCATTATTGACTATGTTGAATAGATTACCCATAATATTCTTATTCTCTAGCATAGAACAAGTACTTCACACTATTATTACCACTTGATAATGTTATTCATCCACCCACCCATGCAACATGCATGCTTCCCTACCACATAGTTTTGTCTGGGCAAGCATCTTCTGCGTTAGCCTCAGGCTTACCAAAGTAAGATTAAATTTAATTCTTTTATTGATAATAATATATTTTATAATACAAAAAATAAATGTAATAATATAAATAATAAGAACAAAATTTGGTTCATTATTCTTTATGGAGTTCAAGTTAAAACAAACATTATTAAAGAAATTTTAAATATAATTGAGGCATTCCTTAGAGATAATAAAAAATATAACATTTTTTCTAGTGATAATTTTGGAGTTGGTTACTCTCCTACTAATAATGTTGGTAATATTATTTCTTCTTTTAATAAATTTAAGCTGAATAAGTTTTATGAAAACAAATCAAGTAATTATTCCAATAATAATAATACAGACCAGAACATAATTAATTGTACATATAGAGATAAAAAATAAATGTAAATTTAATAATAACTGTAATTTGGAGGATGTAGTATATAAATGTGTAGTGACTTTACTTGATAATAATATGAATGATTATAATTTCAATACTATTTACATGGGGTCGACTTCTAACAAAATTAAATTACGTGTGGCTCAACATATGAATTCTTTTCAGAATAAAAATTTAATTAATTCTACTGGCCTTAGTAAATATATATGGGAATTAAAATCTAAAAATATTATGTACAATTTAAATTGGGAGATAGTTTGTAAGGCTAAATCTTATCGAATAGGTAGTGCTTTTTGTTTATTATGTACTAATGAATTTAAGGAGATATTATTAACTGATAATAAAAGATTGATTAATTCCCTAGATGAACGAAAAATTAAATGCAGACATAAGTTAAATTATTTATATAATAAGTTTAGCTAATTTATGTATTTATATAAACCCTATTTTAAGTTACTAATTATTGTAGTTATGATTTGTAGTAGTAGAATGTGTATAAATTAGCACGAGATTATAGAGGATGTATTACATATTTAGAATAAGATTAAACTAAGATGTTTATAAAATAAAGAAATAAATGAATTAATTAATTAATGAAAATAGATTAAATTATTGTAACTTAGCTTCATTTTTGTATATTATATATAATGTATTTTACGTATTTTAGATTTAAGTTATTTAGACTTTAGAATTTTTAAGTAAATGATACACTACAGTTAATATTTTTCTTATTCTCACATCTAAAATACATTGTCATCTTAACAGTTTAAATACATTGAAATCGAACCGAATCCGACAACTGGCACCCATGCCAACCTCTCCATCATTGGACACCAAACTCTACTTGTGAAGACCTGTTGGGGCAAGTGAAATTGAAATCATAATTGAACCCTACTCGATGACTGGTACCTGTGCCAGTGGAGCACTAACAGCACTGTCCGAGCGTGTTCATTGCCAGTACAGCTGTCTGGCTTCTGTGCTAGTGGCCCGTAAATAGCACCATTTGAGTGGAATCGTTACCAGCGTCGCCTTCTAGCACTTGTGCTGGTGGCATGTTTAGAAAATCATTCGAGCGAGGTTGTTGCCAGTGCCGCTGGACTGGCTCCCGTGCAGGTGGCACGTAAAAACACCTTTTTGAGCATAACCATTGCCAGTACACGTAAAAACACCCACTACACTCTCTGAGTGGTTGGCGTTCGGAAGGGCATCCAGCTGTAGAAACTCTGCTAGATCAGATTGGAGCTTGGTGCAGCCTGCTGACTTGCCAGTCCTCAGTTAAATTGTCCAACCCATGCTAGCATGGAAAGCGGACGTTAAATGACGACGATGATGATGATGATCTCATTATTCCATAGTTTTTTATTTACGCCATATTTTCATGCGATATATTTCTTATAAACGCTAAGTTCTATGTATTACATTTAGATTTTAGTTTTAAAGCATTTCTTTGATAAGATAAGTTATGATTTTATTTTAAGAAATATTGTTAAATGTTTTTCGATTATTTATTTATTTCTTGTTAAAACAAGTATTTTTAATATACTTATTTGATATTTTTTGTAAGTTACAATACATATATTGATTTTATTATTATCATTATTTATATTGTATTTTAGACCTGGCGAGTGACTATATTTTTGAATAGATTTAATTGTAGGTCGATTTGATTATTAATCAAATTGGTTTTATTAGTTATCTATTTGAAAATATAGCCACGAAACGTGCATAGTCATTTTTATACCATTGTACTTCATTGATTTTTATAATAAGGTCTTTATGATATATTTATTTTCTAGAGGGTATGAATTACATTCTTCATTATTGAATTGTTTAATAGTGGTTTTTCTCTAAATTATATATATATAAATGGATGAGTGAATTTTTTGCTTTGTTTACAGTTAACACGGAAAATTCAGTAAACAGTTACTGGGGTAGAAAAATTCATGCAAGTAACAAGGATGTAGCAACCTGTTCAAAGGCAGAAACTCCGGGTTAATGTGCAGTAGTTTGTATAGTATAAATAAATAAATGGAGTTAAATACAGGTATTATTCAAATTCTTTTACTTCTGACATATGTTTCAAAGACAATATTAGTATTATTCCAAAGGAATAAATGGTGTAAAATAATGTAATATTCTCATCAGGGAAAGAAAGATAATCAAACTCAACAATAAGCCATTTTAACAGATATATATATATATATCATGTTAGGAAGGGCATGCAACTTAGAAACCGTGTGGAAACTGAAACCTGTTTTATATTCAAACTTGCAAGATCTGGCCTCTGACACCAATCCTATAGTGCCATTTTAAAACATAAACAATCATATCATCAAAATCTTGAAGCTACTAGATAATGCATGAGTAACTTAAAACAATATGAATAAATAAATATCACATTTAACAGAGTACTCCAAAAGCAAGAAAAGGTCCTCTGACTTGTATCTTTTCAAAGCATCCAACTCCTGCCATCATGGAAGGCAGACATAAAAGGATACCCACACACTGCAAATGCTTACAATTGCATATTGAGCACTATTTTCCCTGAACAATTGTAGATCATTACTCCTGTATACTGTTTTGATGATATATTAACCAGATAGCTCATATCTTCTCAATCAAACACTTGGTCCACATAATTTCAGAACTCTGTTCAGTAATAACACCACAACATCCCAACTGTCTCACCAAAAGTAAACCCACTGCAAAGATAATGACATTAAAATTGTGTAGTACAAGAGGAAGTCAAAAATTATCCATACTTTTGCCATAACATATCTTTATTATTGTTACACTGCCTTTTGCATATGCATGCTTATAGTTGGAACTATGGTGATCATGTGATTGAAGTTTGAGCCTGATCGCACTATTTTTCTTTCTGGTGTTACAGTGTAAGCATGGTTGCTTTACTAGCAATGTACACCAAAGAACAATGAGCAGTGATCCAAGAGATGGTAATGGTTCTATCTCTCGAGCTTGCTGAATCTTCTCGTCATTGATGGAGGTTGATGGGTATCCTGCTCTTGCTTCATGCATCATGCTTGTCCAACCACTTTTAAACTCCTCGATCCACTCATACACACTTCTACATGGTAGTGCACTGTCCCTGTATTGTGCTAAAAGCCTCCAATGAATTTCAGCACTTGACACACCTTCCAACCTGAGAAATTGGATCACTGCTCTTTGCCTTTGGTGCACACTGCTAGTGGAGCGGCCATGCTTACACTGTAAAGCCAGAGACAAAAATGGTGTGATCAGGCTCAAACTTCAATCGCATGACCACAATACTACCAACTATACGCACGCATGTGCAGAAGGCAGTGTGACAATAATAAAGATATGTTATAGCAGAAGTGGGAATAGCTTTTGACTTCCCCTCATAGAAGTGAAGAAAGTATAACAACATGTAATGGTGCAAAAATGAAAATTATCCACTGCTGCTGCTATGAGACAAAAATTTAAAATTGAAATCATATTAGAAACATCGTAACATGCTAATATTCCTGCTGTTTTGAAGTGGAGTTTAAAGTAGTTTGTCCAGTTGGTCTCATAGATGAACATTGGTGAGTCTGTTTGACCAGTGAAGGAAGTGGAGCATTGCCAACTGATACTGGCTAACAAATACTGAAACCTTGCCAGCAGCAAAAGCAGTAAAACCTCCATCTTGCTACTAATGTGGACGACTTGAACATGGTTCATTGGATCCTTTTTATTTAATGGAAAATTCTGCTCTGACCAATGATTAGTAGAAAACAGTATCAAAATAACTGATCTGTGATGGTCATGTGATCAGACTGATGTCATTTTTATGAAAACAGTCTTATTAAGATAAATTGGTAATTTCTGGCCAACAGCTGGCAGTTTTACATCTCTACAGCAGTTACTCTTTTGAGTTTGAGAGCTACAGAACAACTTTTTGCACACTTGAGCAGCAGTACTAGGCAGCTTCTATGACAACAAAACTGAAGAAGTCAAAGTCTAAACACAAAGAGTAGAAATGACAATGGTAGCTGTCTAATGTAGCTGATACATTAACTACAATATTTTAAATCTTCAGAACAATTTAGAATCTTAGTCTAAGAAATTATAATTAAATAAACTGTGTCTCTTCCAAAACTGAATTCCTCCCTTATCTTGCTTAATTTGATCTCCGCATTATGTGCTACTAAACTGCAAAACTTTAGACCTTGTGCCTATAGAAAGGATTCAAAATGGTAGAATCGTTAGCACAGCAGGCAAAATGCTTAATGACATTTCATTTGCCTGTATGTTCTGAGTTCAAATTCCACCAAGTTCAACTTTGCCTTTCATCCTTTCAGAGTTGATAAAATAAGTACCAGTACTTGACTAGGGTCAATGCAATCAACTTGCTCCCTCACCTGAAATTGCTGGTCTTGTGCCAAAATTTGAAACCATTATTATTATTAAGGTGGCAAGCTGACAAAACCGTTAGCACACCAGATAAAATGCTTTGCTGCATTTCATTATTATTATCATTATTATTATGACAGTGAGCTGGAAGAATCGTTAGCTCATTGGATGAAATGCATAGTAGTGTTTTGTCCATCTTTACATTCTGAGTCCAAATTCCATTGGGGTTGATAAAATAAGTACCAGTTGAGTACTAGGGTTGATGTAATTGACTGACTTCTTCCCACAAAACTGCTGGCCTTGTGCCTACAATAGAAGGGATTTTTATTATTATTATTCCACTTGTTGCTGATGGTATAATACAGGTGTCAGTTGTCCACAATCAGCGGACTGAGGTAGCACCTTCAATTGTCTAGCCCTTTTCCAAGTATTCTAGCAGTTCTAAAGATAGTTGATTTTTGTGAGTGCCCCACTCTGATGTTGTCCCTGACTTCTTTTTGAAATAGTTTTCAGTTCAGCTGCTCACAGTACCAAGTGCCCTGACAACTGGGACTGCCTCAACCTTTTCCCTTTCCCACAAAAGTTTTATCTACCATACTAGTAGTTCATGTCTCTCACTCTTCAATTCTTTGTCACAAGCCTTATTGGCAGCTGGATAAGCCACATCTAGAATCAAATACTGTTTGTTGACTTTGTTAATCATCCATACTATCTAGTTTGCAGTGTTCGGTTTTATGGTCACTTTGTACCATAAAATTTTGGCATGGTCATTTTCTACAATGCCTTCTGATTTGTACTCATACCACTGGCTTGCTCTTTCAAGACTGTATTTTCTGAGTAACTCCCAATTAATGATTTTCACTACATCTCTTCTGGCTTTATGTTCTGAGTTCAAATTCCACTGAAGTCAACTTTGCCTTTCATCCTTTCAGGGTTGATGAAACTAGTACCAGTTGTGCATTGGGATTAGTGTAATCAACTCTCCCTGCTCTGTCAAATTTCAGGCCTTGTACCTATAGTACAAAGTATGACTACTACTGCTGCTGCTACAACAACATAAAATAGTTTCAAAGGTATCTTGTATTTGGGGGGAAAACCTTTTGGTATTATATATATTGTCTTTAGGTGCATGACCATGCAAGTTTATATATAAACTAGCAGCTAAGCCCAGTTTCACCTGGTTGGTTTGGATGATGTGACTGTAAAACCTGCTCTGTGTAAGCATTTGACTTGTTTGGGCACACTTACATTGAAAACAATTCTAGAATGGCTTTTTTCTGTCAAAACACTAAAAATAACTGACCAACAAAAAAAAAAAACCAGCCAAGATGCAACCAAATCAAAAAATAAACCCAAGTACTAAGCAAAGATGAACCATCCCACTTCCATTGCGATCGCATACTCGTGCGCGCGCGCACGCACACACACACACACACACACACACACACTCTACCTTTTACATACACACATATTCACACAGTTGAAACGCTGTTTGATTTATTTTTTCAGCGTACAGTTTTTATCATCCCATTACCAAGTATGACATCATCCTTATTCATCTATCACTCATTCCCTTCTCATTTATAAACACAAGAGTATTATTATAGTAGATTATCTTGGTAACCATGGGAGCTATGAAAAATACAAAGCCCAGCATCACCACCGGATCATTCTACACATCTGTGTAATTTTTCATGCAATTCCACCCAGCCGTTTGACCGTGAATCCCAAGACAAGAAAGAATCGCCCGTGTCAAATTTATATGTATAGATTTAAAAGCTTATTGTTCAGTTTTGTTAGATGGACAACATACACACAAGAGCTTAGTTTCAAAAAAAAATTTTAACTGAAAATAAATGAATTAAATAAATGAAAAATTAAAATAAATTAAAAATTATTTTCAGAAATGTTTGTTCCCTTGAGGAGTGATTAATATTTCAGTTTTCAATAAATGTTAATATCAATAAACAATGTTTTTTTTCCTTTCCTTTTTTTCTGTTTGTATCTGAGGTTACTGTTTCTCTTGTTGCATCTGCTAGTAGTAGTAGTAGTAGTAGCAGTAGCAGCAGCAGCAGCAGCAGCAGCAGCACTATGTTATGTGTGATTATATTAAATGGCTTGTAAATAACTATCTACTGCCAATGTCTGTTGTGCAAGTGAAGAATAAGAAATCTTACACCATATCAACTACCATTAATAGCATCATAGCTTTGACATACACCGCAAGGCTTATTACTTAAGTAAGTCTGTTTCAGTGGGGTTTTTTTTTTTTTTTCCCTTGTTTTTCTATCAGGTGCATTTCCTTAGATACAGGAGGAATCTGATATGATATATGATATTAGTACATATTTGTTTTCTGTGAGTTAAAAGAAATCTTACTGAAACATCTCTTTGTCTGGATTTCTTGAGGTTTTATATTTTTCTAGAAAATTTTTATAACTTTGAATTTTTCAAAATAAATTAGACATTTGTAATAAAATCCAACAGCTCTTGCTTACTAAATGTTCTTATTTTGTAGGCTGTGTATGTATATGTGGTATCTTGTGTGTCTGATTTGAAGTGTCTGCAAATGTTTTTCCTCTCCATATGGTTAAAATTTGTATTACATGTTGGGCCATGCTGTCTTTGTTTACTGTACTTAGGTTAACAGGCACTCCTTGTTGAATACATTCCAAAAACCATTTAAAATCTTGTTTATTAACTGCTCTGACAGTCTCAAAGATCTTGCTAACACCTCACCGAAAAATGTATTGTGAGAGCACAAGATAAGAATAACTCACTGTACACTTGTGTATTATGAATGGATTCAAACCTTGGTGTCTGTTGTCACAGCTGTTTTCTTCATTTCTTATTGACTTTTTCATTTCACTGAATATAACTCCCACTCTCTCTTTCTGTAAACCAGACGATCTTTATTCCCTCCACCCCCCTGTTAATGTTGTTCATATATCATATTTAGTTTCATATTGATATTAAGTGAAATAGTTTAGTATTATTAATTCAGCCTTTTTGCTTGTGTATTTTTCTCAGTCAGAAAGAGAATTTGTTGTGGTAAAATTAACTGAGACTGACGTGTTTATTATTTTGGTGTTTTACATTTCTGGAGATTGTCTTTCACAAAATTACACCTCCCACTTCACTGCCATTATAGCTTTGTAAAGTTTTAAGTTTGTTTCTGTTAACATTCTCAAGTTCTTATTGGTAACTATTGACTGAGTTTGATTTCACACAAGGAAGAAGGTATTGATAATTGAATTGATTCCAATTTATTTATTGGTACACATTTTATGGACTTCACAAACACAAGTCCTGCTACTGGAAAATATTAACTGGTTTTTCTTTTTTTCTATGAATATTCTTCCACTTTTTTTTTAATATTTTGCTATAAATTTAAACATTTGCATATTATTAAGGTTTGTAATTATATTGTTTAGGTTTCTTCATTATTATTATTAATCAATCAGTCAATGTAAAGGAGGTGCTATCAAATTTTATGTTAAAACAACAGAGCTCAACACTTGACTTCATTTCAACTCATGGCTACAAACAACCATTTTATGTTTGGATTAAATTATTACAGTGTGAAGTTTTCTACCTTGATTGGTTAATGTTCGAACATAATTTCTTTCTATTGGACATGTCTATATACTGCCTTATGTATGTCCATACTATGTCTATATACATACTGTCTATATAGCTACTGTGTAAATTAGCTACATATGCTGTTTCCTACTAAACTCAGAATAGTTAGCTGTTACTAGCTTTTGTTCCTTTTGGTAACATAGGAATCTTTCAACTTTCTCTACTGGGCAGTTTCACATTGACCTTGAACATACAAAATTTCATCTATTGAGATAAACTGTCTTTGTTCAATATGTTTGCTTTTCTGTTCCTCTCCATTTCCACTTTCACTTCATACAAGTCACTTTTGACTCTTTTACTTCAGAATTTCCTTGGTTGCTATTTGAAACGAGAATTTTCTGTGTGTGTGTGTGTATGTGTTTAAATTTATTTGCAGTAATTAACTTCCAAATGGAGAGGTCATTTTCAGAACAATTGTTACTAAGTAATGTAACAAACCAAGCCTTTGGTAATTCCCTTAGGACAATCACAAAAACTAGCCTAACGATCTGTAATAGAATTTGGATTTCTACAACATAACTCTGTTAACTGCCATCAATTTTAGCTGTACAATTGCAATCAGGATATCTTGCTTTTGCTCAACTTGCTCTTTCTATAATCTGAGGTTGTTTCACTCCATGTCAACATGGTAGCACAGTCTTATAATCAAACAAGCCAGCCATGACCATATAATTTATTTGGATATTACAGACTACATTGTCATATATGTCCTTTTTTTTTTTATTATTTAAGACAGTTGGCTATGGTTTGAAGGAGATTTTGGCTGGTTTCCTGGCAAAATTATCTGTATATGAACTCTGTCTATCACTTTTGGGAAAGCCATATGAGTGAATTTGATAGAGGGAAGCTGTTAGAAGCCTGTATAGTGTGTATGTACATGTACCTGTCTGTTTGTGTCTCTTAGTCTCAACATCATGCAGTACTTGTAAATGAATCTTGTATTACAAATAGAGTTGTTCATTGCAATCTCCTTTGAAAACACATCCAGCCTAGGGGAAATATTACTTTAACTTGAAACAGGTGCCAGTTAGCAACAGGAACAGCATTTGGCCTTTAAAAATCTGCTTCAATGAATTCTTCATTGCAAAAGGTCTTTGTATGTTTCTTCTTGAGTGTATTGTATCTAAATCTGTCTCCCTGTTTTATCTATTAAATATATGTCAATCAAATTTTAATCTCTCCTCTTGTTGACATGTTTGGAGTCAGTTATGTTTTTACCATGTTGTCAAGTTCACTCAGATTGTTAATATTTTTACTTATAGACTGTTTTCATTTTTTTCTTTTTTCTTTTTTTAAAAACTATTTGCTTTTATATTGTGATAATATGGAAGGAGGACAGTTCAGCCACCTACAATGTTCTAATTTCTCTCTCTCTCTCTCTCTCTCTCTCCCCTCCTCCTCTCTCTCTCCCCTCCTCCTCTCTCTCTCCCCTCCTCTCTCTCTCTCTCCCCTCCTCCTCTCTTTCTCTCTCTCTCCCCTCCTCCTCTCTTTCTCTCTCTCTCCCCTCCTCCTCTCTCTCTCCCCTCCTCCTCTCTCTCTCTCCCCTCCTCCTCTCTCTCCCCCTCCTCCTCTCTCTCCCCTCCTCCTCCTCTCTCTCTCCCCTCCTCCTCCTCTCTCTCTCCCCTCCTCCTCCTCTCTCTCTCCCCTCCTCCTCCTCTCTCTCCCCTCCTCCTCTCTCCCCTCCCCTCCCCTTTTCTCCCCCCTCCCCCTCCTCCTCCTCTCTCCCCTCCTCCTCCTCCTCCTCCTCCTCCTCTCTCTCTCTCTCTCTCTCTCTCTCTCTCTAGTTTTTACATCGGTTGGTCTAGTGAAAGTTAGAAGTTAGAAGTTAGTGCCAGCCCTTTCCTTGTCAGAAGTTTTTAGAGGCATGTATTTCCTGGAAGTATAGAGTAATCCTCCAGGTTAATGTTAAATCATATTTACATATAACTTGGTATACAAGAAAAAAGACATGAATAAATACATAAAGAATATGGCAAAAAAATAACCCATACTTTAAATAGCTACTAGTGTAACGCTAGTGAATTTAGGCAATGAGGTAACGGCACCTTCACAATAACTAACATTTTTTTCTCCTAATCAACATCATGGTATGCATGCATACATTCATTCATTCTCTTTCAGATCGCTTATTTTTAAATAATTTTACATCCCAGTGTTTAAAAAGTTGTGATTTGACATGTTAATATTCATATTACCTCCCCCACCTCTGTTGTATTATATTACTTCCCCCATCCCTATTTTTATACATTGCTGTACAGAAATGCTTAAGTTTGCTCATCACTGGAAAATAGAAATTCAATAAATTTATTGTAACATCAACAAACTGCGATATTCCCTCTGAGTTTTTGAGATTAGTCATAGAATAAAACTAGAACTTGTTACTATGTCTCAGTGTCATACAACAGAGACTCTGGTGAACTTTGACTCAGAAATTACTACTTTTTACAGCAGGGAGTTTTTAAAGAATTTTCCTAAAATATGTTCATCTTGTGTAGATATGTTAGTGCAACACAGAACAGGTAACATCTTCTGTATATTGTTTTAATATTCAAATGAAATAGTGTCTTCAGTATCACCCTCTCGGTTTATTACACAAATTTTGTAAGAATTCTTTTGTATATCATAATTTGTTTCTGCCTGTTTGATTTTTTGGATGGGGTGGCACTGATCCTAAAAATTCTGTTACCTTTTTCTATCCTCAACCATTTCAGAGTTACACATTGAATTCCAGTGTTTATTTTTTATTTTGTTATGAAATTACTTTTACTGTAGTGAATATAACTATTTATTATATATTATAAATATTACATTTATTTAAATGTGTGTGTTTTTTACATAGTATTGTTAGGTGTTTAGTAAACAAACTCCTTCACTAATATAATCTAAATATTTTCCTGTTTCTAATGGTTTTCTCAAGTTGTGAATCTGAACTTTTTGAGAATATGGTAAGAAAAAAGAATGCAAGCATCTGTCAGCAGATATATTGTTGCTTGTGGAATCAAATTGGTATTATGAAATTTTTGAAAGTAACCAAGTTCCGGCTAGCCCATAGATTACTTTGAAATCCTGTTGGGTTTCTCATGTCATGTATGAAAGTTGTTGATCTATTCTAGAGGAATGATTAAGAGGTATGACAAAAGTTGTGCTTTTTGCTATTTCAAGAAAATTAAGATAATTAAAAGCTCACAGAACGATTGCTATTTCTGCAGTCTTGATGTTCCAAAGTACAGTAAGGTTAAAGGAAGACAAATCCTTCAGTACCCAGGCTAAAAGAGTAGGTGTTAATTGGGGAAGATTGCAGGAATATGAAATTAATTGATTTTTCTCTCAATAAATGCAGCGCCCTCACTGCCTTAGGTGAATGTGCCATTATATCAAAACAAAAGTAAAATAATTTTGGGGAAGACTTCATAATAGGTAGAAAATTAGTTATTTGACTTCAACACAACAAAATATTAAAATCAATAAAACATTAATTAATGTGACAGATAAGACAAAATCTGTTGTTTTTTTTTTTCTCTGGTGGTTAGTTTTAGAAAATTACCGGTGCTAAAACATGATTCAACAACTGATATAAGCTTGACTCCTGATTGCACTCACTGTAGAACAACTTTTCCTCATATATTTTTGTAAAAAATCTAATTCCATCTCTTCGAACCTTGTCCTTGTTCTCAAAGAAGAGCCTGTTAAATAAATTATGCATAAACCATAAATTATATAACTGGTGGAGTGATTTTGATATTGCTAGCTTTCAGTTCTATCCCCTTTCTTTTAAAGAACTTCTGTAACTTGTTTCTATGTACTGATTTGTAATTTGTTGAATACATTGAAATGAAAAAAATTATGTCTCTATCTCAGCATGATCAGATACTCCATCGTTGTCACAGAAACTTTGTAAACAATTAAATTGCCTGCAGGTTTACGGTTTTTATATATTTTAGTATGAAGAGGAGCAATTGAATCCTTGACCTTTATAAACACTCTCAGACTGGGTGGTATTCATTCTGTTGTTATTCAGTTTAAATTTCTGAAAGCTGATATCTTGTCAGGAAGGGCATTCCACTGTGATGTAATTTTAAGGATAATTGTTTACATTCTCAACTAGTTTTTACTCATAGACCCTTTTGATTCTTATTTTACTCGGGTGAACTCTCATTGCCATTCAATGTTTAAAAAAATTTCATCATATTTTTAGAAGTAAGTATTATAAGGAATTGTATTAAAAAAATAATATTTTGTGTATTATAGAAGTATGCCTAATTTATTGCACATAAATTTTAACAGCAAAATCTTGTATGGACTCCCAAGAGTCATATGGACCTAAGTTGAGAACCACTAGTTTAGACAAAATCTTTGATGCAGGGCTTTGAAAGTGAAGAGAGAAGAATGGGTGGGGGGTAGCTATGAGCACACGGTAGTTTGCTTACCTAGAAAATCAGAAACTGTTGTAATAACACTAAAAGAGGAACTAATAAATAGTAGGTGAGTCAGTGAGTGAAGGTTTACCCAGACCATCAGATGGCACTTTCTTGGGTGTGTGTGTATGTTTATGGTTTAGATAAGTTATGTGTGAAGCAGCTGCTTTTTTTTGGGTTAGGTATGTAAGCAAGTCCACTTGTATGGAGATGTAGTTAGGGTCTGTGTAGAGTTAGAAGACTCTGAGGTTTTGTGAAAATTGATCTTGTATCCTAGAGCTGTCTGTTTTTTGATATGTGGTGTTGACTGCTGTGTTTTTTTTTGGTTTTTTTTTAGTTGTTTGGCGTAACTAGGTTGTCTTGTCTGGATTGGAGAACATTTGAAGTTCTTTGCACTTGATTAATGGATATTGCTTGTGTAGTTTATTGGAGTGTGAAGGCTGAGATCTGTGTACAGATGGCTGAAAGTAACAGTAAGTTGTTCATATAGAGAGGAAGGTGTGGATGTGGAAAGTACAGCTGAATCTCTAGGACATATCAGAATTGGGAGAATGTGGGTTTGGAGTGTACCGTCAACACATTTTGGGATGGAACAATCTGGCAGGAGACTTCAGTCGAAAAAGATAAAAAAAGGTGTTGTTGTTGAACCTAGTCCACCAGATGACCCATGATCAAAGACATCTCAACCAATATCTTTTCCTTGTTTTCTGGAATATCTAGAACTATAATTACCTAGTGTATCCTTTACTTTTTTTTAAATAGGTAAGATATGATTTGAAGGAAATTTGGCTGTTATTTCTATTAGGTCAAGTGTTGATAGATAATAATTTTGTTGAGTTCTCATGCCAGACACATTGAAACTTTTTTTTTTAATAAAGAAGGAAAAGGCTCTGGGATAAAAAGAAGTGGTGAACTTTAAAAATCATCATCATCATCACCAATTTATGCCCCAGCATGGTCGCAGTTTGATAACTGAAACAAGTAAAAGATAAATCACTTCTTCCAGTTCACTACTTCATGGCCTCTGATAGGGTTTCTTGGTGTTGTTTAACCCTTTAGCATTTAAACCAGCCAAATCCGACCCAGATATTCTACCCATTGAACTGGCCAGATCTAGCTTCCCACACCTACCCTACAATGTCATTCTAAAAATATATACAATCACATCATCGAATTATCAAAGACACAAGATAATATATAATTAATTCAAAGCAATGTAAATAAATAAGTATTACATTTGACAAAGTAATCTGAATGCTAAAGGATTAAATCTGTTTCATTAAGCTTTGTTTGTTTTGATGTTCTTTACTGGAAGAGAAAACTCATTAATATAGGAGCACTCAATAATAGGCGTTATTCATATATTTTATATATTGCTGTTGACATTGTTTGAACTATTTGTTTCCAACAAAATAAATATCTTCCATTGGAAATTTAACTTTTAACTAGATGTACTTCCTGAGAAGTCACATCATTAACACTTTTGATACCAAACCACCTGAGACCACCCCTGTTTTAAAATGATTTAAATTAAAAACTTCTGGCAAAATTTCATGTTAACTTATACTCCAAAGACCAGCTGGATAGCAACAGTTATTTTGTTACATTTTCCATTATTTTCAAAATTAATTCTAACAAAGGTAGTGTATTTCAGTAGAAACTATGGTAACAAAAGAGTTAAAACATATGAAATAAATTGCTATATAAATAATTGACCTTTCAATAAATTTTATTCAGTGAAATAATTTCCATTATTACTAATGATCTTTGCCCATCTATCAGACAATTTGAATATTCCATCAGCATAGAATTTGACTGGTTTTGAAGAAAAATAGTTATCTAGATGCATTTTGACTCCATCATTAAACGTTTTTCCTTGTAATGAGTTCTGTAGAGACAAAAACAAGTGGTAGTCGAATGGCACAATATCAGGAGAAAATGGTGGATGGGGTAAGAGATCCCAGCCAAGTTGTTGTACCTTTGTTCAGGTAGCCAAAGACACATGATCGTGCATTGTCTTGTTGGAACACCACCTCTTTTCTGTAGACAATCTCTGGTCTCAGTTCTTTGATTTTTGGGGTTCAAATTAGCCAGCTGACAACAGCACACATCAGAATTAATGGTCTGGTTTTGTGGGATCCTTACGCAAACTCCAGGGTCTTTTGCTTACTACATTTTTGTACACAATCCCATCTCCAGTCACAAGTTGTTTCAAAAAAGCATACTTTCATTCCATTTCAAAAGCATATCACAGACAGAACATCATTTCAAGCAATTCTTTTCTGAAGGTTTGTGAGGGACCCATATATTATAGCAAGAAATGTATCCTAGCTTCACTAGGTGTTTATGAGTCATACTTTTAGAAACTTCCAACTCCTCTACAAGTTCTCTGGTTGTGATATTTGAGTTTTCTTTGATTTTTACCTTCAAAACATCTTCATCCAATTTTGAAGGCCTTCCACTACAACTGTCATCTTCCAAGCTAAACTCTCCAGCTTTAAATTTTGCAAACCACCTTCAAACAATTGATTCACCTACCGTATCATCACCATAAACTTCAAAAATGTTTTTGCAAGTCTTTGCAGCATTTTCTCCTTTTTTTGAAAAGAGTAAATCATCACAACACGAATATTAAATTTTTGGTTATCCATTTCAAATGTCAATAAAGGGTAACCGGAATGAAAGATAAATCTATTTTTAGTCAGGAACAAAGAAGAGATGCACTACCACTTCAAGCAATGCCAAAGTTTTAACTGTGTTATGTTTCGTGTGTTCAATGAAGTGTTAAAAAATTTAGCTTAAAAACGCTCAGATAACTCTCTCTCTCTCTCTCTCTCTCTCTATATATATATATATATATATATATATATAATGTATATATATATATATATATAATGTATGTATTCTATACTTTGTTACCATCTGGAATGTACATTTTTATATACTGGTATGACTTGGAACAGTATACCTTCAACACTACATTCTTCCTGGTGTTGTGATAACCTTTTGTCTCTTCTGATCAAACAATCACATCCACAATATTTCCTTTTGTCAAACTAAACTGAAGCTACTCTTTATTCTCTAATTCACATCCCTTTTACATCCAGCATACATCTTCCAGTGTCATTAGATATATCATCTCTCCTTATAAACTAACCACTGCAGTGGTTAGTTTATAAGGATCATTCAGCTAATGATCCTTGTTACACTCTAATTACTGCAATCTTTATTATTCTCTCTTTCATCAGTTAGACAACATCATACTTCTTTCATTTTTGAAAATAGATTTATTTCTCTTTTCTTTTCTCTCAAATTGTATTTTCTTCAACTTCTATCTCCTAGCGACCATTACATCCTCACATCCTCTGCTATAGCAACTACACTCATTCTTACTTCTCATTTTCACAGTAATTCTCTTCTAATTTGTCTGTATGTCTGCATGCAACATAGAGTTACATAACCTTAGAAATGTAAGTCATTATCCTGTGATGTCGTTATGTTTGGTTGAGCTCTCTTC
The DNA here is from genome assembly GCF_046866305.1 of Octopus bimaculoides. NCBI lineage: Eukaryota > Metazoa > Mollusca > Cephalopoda > Octopoda > Octopodidae > Octopus > Octopus bimaculoides. The sequence continues at coordinate 55,746,453 of NC_142937.1, read as the reverse complement.
ATTGATTTCAAGCAAGAATCCAACCAGTTTTTTAATTGTTGTTTGCTAAAATTAATGCCATTGCATTTTGATGACTCACTTCACCAATCAGCCTTCAACTTTATTTTCCTGTTAGATTTTCTCATTTTTCTGCTAATGGACCTTAGAAAGGTGTTAAATGGGAAAGTACCAGGCCTGACGGAAGAAATTGTGTTGATCATAAAATATTCCAGCACCCTGCCCCAGCCATCTAAAGATGTTCTGGTGAAGCAAATAGAATCATTGCCAATCAATACACTAATGATAAAATCACTTGGTTGAAGTTTTTCAACTTATTTTACTGCATATGTGAAACACTATTATATTTCTGTTTTTGTTGCTTCTGAAGTATTTCACCCCAGTCATATTGTTGGTATTCATGATCAGTTGCTACATTCCTTTACACGCACGCACGCACGCACACACACACACACACACACACACACACTATTTAATGTCCATTTTCTGTGTTGGCATGAGTCACATGGTTTGATAGTCTTATGGGCCACTGGACTGCATTGAGCCCTAATGTCTGCTTTGGCATGGTTTCTACTGCTAGATGTCTTTCTAATGTCAACCACTTTACAGCGTATTGGGTGGGGGTTTTTTTTATGACACCAGCACTAGTGAAGTCACCATGTAATTCACAAGTTGAGTTCACTGGGGATGCAGTATTTAGGGAGGTGGTTTTGTGCCAGATATAGAGAGGTTAATGCTTGCTAGTAGGAGGGGAACAGGTATGCTCTTAGTGCTTATTGCTCTTGCACGTCTACCACAAAGTCTACTTCCTCTGTTAACCTCTTGTGATTCAACTGTACCTTTTATTTGTCCATACTGAAAGTATTAATATTTCTTGCTTACTAGAAATTTGGTTTTTACTAAAACAATGGAAATTTACTAATGGGGTGACTCAATACTTAGAACAAAATCAGATGTGAAGACCAAGTCAGTTGGACTTTGTTTCACCTATAAACTTGTTCAACCTCTCTCTCTCTCTTTCTTTCTCTCTCTCTCTCTCTCTCTCTCTCTCTCTCTCTCTCTCTCAGATCAGTTTTAGTTTTGCTAAGTAGAATGTTTGTTTAATAAAGCTAAAACCTGTTTATTACTTTCGCCAGTTGACTTCAAAAATCTCCAAAACTTATGATCAACTGATCTTAGTGGAGTTACCTCCCTTGCATGTTGTTTTCTGAGATTTTTAACTTGCCTAGATTTTGGTTGGTAATTTGCTTGGAATAATTATAAGACCTTAGTACATTTATAATAGTATTGGTTATGTAGTTCTAGATGATAAGCTGTCTAAAAATGTGTATAGTGGTACAGTGATATAGTTGAACTAGGGCTAAACAATAACAATAATAGATTTCCTCGATTAAAATTGAGTTCAACACCTCCTGTGCCCTGGAGAAGGCAACAGAAGCTGCTCCAGTGTAGTGTTTTCTTATAAAACATGTTAGTGTTGCTTTGTTTCTGATTGATTTGCTGACCTTTTAAACAGTGCAAGTTTAAACAAATTTCTCTCAGCTCTACTTGCATGGAAAATTACAATAGGAATGATATGTTAAGTACCTATTTTATGGTTCTGTTATTCTTAATTTCTTTTTAATAATCTGAAGAAAAAAAAAACCCCTATAAATAACTTTTTTGAGTTTGTTCAGTAGAAAATTAGTTAAAGCTACTTGGCTTATTAATTTTTCTTGTGGTTATTAGTGACTTCTGCTAAACTGTTTTATTACTCATTATGTTCCAATGATCGGCTCCCTGCCAACCAGCAGATTTACTTTACTGCTACCATCATCATTACTACTGAGTGATTACTCTGGACAGAAATAACTATCTATTGGGCTATTATTGGAAACAGGAAATTGATAATCAATAACTTTAGCTGTGATATTGGAAGTTGGGCAGAGACCAGGTTTCGTGTGTGTGTGTGTGTGTTTGTGTTGGGCATCTGATAGAAACCAAGCTTGTTCACTTGCTTGCTTCGACATTTACAGGGTTACTCTTCAGTCAGTGTATCTGATTAAGTAGAGAACTATATCTAGTGCTAGTTTCTCAAACCTACTAGATACTTTGACTATTGATTTCTTCTATGTATAGTAAGAATCTCAGATTACAAGGGAACAATAAATGAGATTATGTGGTATTTGACTTTCTTGGAGGCTTTACATAACACACATTAAACTAGTTCCAATCAAGAATTTACATTTGTTTCTCTTCACTAAACCCCATTTGGTCTTTAATATTTGCCAGGCATTTACAAAACTCAGTTTTATTTTTTGATTATTTCTTCCACCAAAATAATCCATTAAATTTTTTTTTCTTCCCTTCATTAATGTATTTTAATATTTTGTGAAAAATATCTTAATGACTGTCAGTAAATTCTGTTTCATATATGATTTATCTGTTTTATTCTGTTGATAAATTGATCAAGAGAATATAGAGAAGAGGGGCAATTTTTGCTAAGTGAATAAACTATTATTATGGTGTTCAATTTTGTTATTTTTACTAAAATGAAAGTGTTCATCAAATTCCTAAGAGTTTTATTTTCTCCTTTCATAATCTGTAACTATATTTGGTCACACCATGATGTTGTTGTTGTATCATTAGAGGGTGGGGTGGTAGGAACAGTAAAATACTTGACAAAGATATTTCTGACCTTTAATTCCATGCTACTTTGTTCCAAATTAAAATCCTGTGAACGTCAACTTTACCATTCATCTTCATGGAATAAAATAAGTAGCAGTCATCTGTTAGAATTGATTGGATTGATTCTGTCCTTCTGTACAAGCTCTTGGCCTTTTACCAGTGTGAGAAACTATTGCTAATATATATTGGGGTGGTGAGGCAGAGACAGGCAAAATGCTTAGTGGCATTTTGTCCGTCTTTATGTTCTGAGTTCAAATGTTGCCAAGGTTGACTTTGCCTTTCATGTTTTTGGAGTTGATAAAATAAATACCAGTCAAGCACTGGGGGTTAATATAACTGACTTAACCTCTCCCCTATAATTGCTGGCCTTGTGCCAAAATTTGAAACTATTATATATTGGGGTAGTGGTTGAATCTACAATCAGGTTTCAATTTTCATTAAGAATCATTTCCCTTTCATTATGTTATCTTTTCAAATAACAAACAATAGTTAATGATAATGATGGACTCTCCTTTTGAAAACAATGTATGAGTGTTCAGCTTTTGCTGAACAACCTGCACACATGATTTGTTTATAGTGATCAAATGTAGGTGCTGTATATTAGCTCACTCTCTCCATCAAATTGACTTTGCCTGAACAGATGCATAGTGTATCATGTGTCAGATGTTTAAGTGATTGCAGAGCAATGCAAGAGGAAGTGTTTTGGTCAAGAACACAACGCACCACCTGGTCTAGGAATTGAAGGCAGAAAAAAGGGGGTGGAAAGGAGAAGAGCCTACAATAGTACTCATATTTAAATTCTTAAAATACAACGGGTTCTTGCTTACCATTTTGGTACTAAGTTGTATTTTAATGCTTTTGTTACTTGTTTCAATTTTTTAAATAATACCTTTATAAAATAACTGCCACTATTAAGTTGATGTTTAGAACAAATTAACATAAAATTTTGATGGAAGATTTTAATTTAGATTACTTTAAGACAGAAAATTTGTTTCATAGAACCAAGAACCTTCTTAGGTGGACTACTATCAAAAGGGTATATAGCTTGTGTTTGCTGCTTTGGTTCATGTTTGTCTATGACTATGCTACAAGTACAGAATTTATATAGAGGAACTAACCCAAACTAATCCAAGGTATTAATCCTCAGTTATTGTTGACAAATAAAAATGAGTTTAAACAAAGGCTTGTTTCATTAGAGCTGTAAGTGACTGATTAATATCACCCAAAAGGCTCAGATAATTTAGACAGATGACATGGTGAACATCCCTTGTCTATTTCCCTTCACTAATTATAGTTGATATACAACTTAAGTAATAAATATGAATTAAAAGTTAACTAATTTTATATATATATATATATATATATATATATATATATATAATCTGTACTATAAATCCAGCTTTATTTGTTTACGGTTTTTAAGCTAGCTCCTGTGGAGTACATATTGAGTACATATTGAATTGAGTGCATATTGAATTTTATTAAACTTACACGATATTTTTCAAGCAAAGAACAATTTTCATCAAAACAATGATATAATTTGTCGACTTGGAACTTATTGCAAAGCTGCATGGTAAACCACCACCATTGCCACCACATCTGCCATACACACACCATCCAGACTTCTGACACCACCACCATCAATACCTTTGAATTCACTGCCTTCTCCTCCACAACCATCACCACTGTCTTTCACATCACTTACTGTCACCGTCATCTCTGAAAGCCTCAGACACCACCACCGCCTCCGCCTTTATCACAACTATAGCTTGTACTATTACTATTACCCCATTACCATCAGTGTTCAGTATGTTAGTTCAGCATGCTGGTTCAGTATTCAGTCCCTTTTTCTCTCACACACTCACTCTTTCTCTCTTTTATTATTACTGCCACCATCAACATTACTACTTTTAATAAAAGCATCATCAACCCTCCCTAAATTTCTTTCTTTCTTTCTCTCTGTCTTTGCCACCACCCTCACCATCTCTGTGCCTACTATTAATCTCACCCCAATATGAGCAATAGTAGACATGTCAATGAATAGTGAGAGAAAGAGAGAGGGTCAAAGTGTAACACACTGACACACAGAAATTAGTTTTTGCATTTATTATATTAGATTGTACTCTAGGGTTTCTACATTACAGATGATACTTTTTAAAGCAACCTATTGCCTGTGTGAATGATGCTGATTACAGCTCCCCTAGTTACTAATTCCAAATAAACTCTTAAGATTTCTTCCAAGAGCGTTTGGGATCGTTCTCTCTCTTTTTCCCCATTATGTAATCTGGATTATAGTTAACCATTTTCAGTGACATTTTTGTGATGGTATTCTATTTTGTGAATATTGGAATAACATGACATTTCTCTCTCTCTCTCTTTCTCTCTCTCTCTCTCTCTCTCTCTCTCTCTCATATATATATATGTATATATATGTATATACACACTTTATAGTATATATAATTTAGTGACCTTTGATGTACAGTTCAGTTCTCTCAGAATTTGGACCTAGAAACATGAGACACTGAATGAGTATAAAGCATCCAGTTAAATCCTATACCTTCTCCATCAACTCCATTGCCCTAGATATAACAGTGTTGTAAACACATTTTGCTTCCTAAAACCTCAATGTTGTTTACTTAGCTGTTGTTCTTGCTCACAAACAACTTGAAAATTCTCATTGTTTAAGTAGCCTACTTTCATAAACCTTCTCTGTTTGCATAAATATATACAAGGGAGAGAGAGAGAGTGTGTGTGTATGTGTAATCATCCAGAGACATGTACATGTACCTACAAATACAGTCATACATGTTTGTTTGTGTACATGGATGTGTATTTATAAATTTTTCCTTGATCTCAGAGATAAGCAATCTCAATTCTCATGAGAACAATTATGATTTATCTATTTTGGCCAGAAAACTATTTGCCTTTTTACCATTTTAACAATAGTGCTGTTACAGAAATAGACCACCCCCTCTATCTTCCTCACCTAATATATTTTTGTTTATTTGTACCGTTTTACTATTTATAATTCACTGTTTTTGGTTTGTAATATTTAGGCCAAAGTTGTTTGCATGTGTATCAATTACCCATACATGCATGTACACGTACACACTCACACACACATGCGCGATAAAATGCATCTCTTAGGATTTGTTAATTAACTGAGTATGAGTTTTACATTTCAAATGCAAACCTTCGGTTATCCAGGAACTTCTGTTACCTGGGTGACCTAATCAGCAAAGAAAATAGATGCTGCAAAAGTATAATAAAGGAGGCTAGTACTTCTGTAGGCAACAAAGGATCTCTCTCTCTCTCTCTCTATCTATCTATCTCTCTCTTTCTCTCTCTCTCTCTCTCTCTCTCTCTCTCTCTCTCTCTCGCTGACATAGGCTATGGGTATACGGAAAAACTGGAAAGGAATTAGATCTCTATGCTTCACTGAATGGGTAATGTTGGTGTGTAGAATTGATGACAAAAAACAGGTGAGCTGAAAGAGAAGAATGGACATCATAGGAATCAGTCCTAATGTGGAAGAGGGACGAGATTGCTAATGTGGACATTTGATGTGTATGGAGATTGTTGGTAATGTGAAGAAGGATGGATGGACCCAAGTAAAAGAAACCTGTAAAAAAGGAAGAATGGATTAAGAATGATCTCAGAATATTGAATATTCACAAGAGCTGGCATGAGACTGCAACATGTGGAGAGACACTGGGCAGGGGAAGAGCCATCTAACCCTATTCCAACATGGGAAGGAAAAATAATGGTGATGTTTCAAATGGAATTTGAAATAGTTTTAACTGTAAATGTATTAGATGGATCCAAGATATAACCTTCCTTAGATTGACCTCAGCTGCTATTCAGAAATAATATGTTCTTTAAGAGAAAAGTGTTATTGATGCTTTTTGAATTGTTAAAAACACTGTTCCAGTAATTTACCTGCATTACCTAACACTTACACTTGTTCTTTTGCGTTAATTCTCACCAAAGAGTATTAGTGTTACTTATAAGTGCATTATAAAGTAGTGTTTGGTTTATTGCTGCCTCTTTTAAAGTCATGTACTCTGCTGTGATATATCAAACTGTTTTAATATCACAATGTAGGGGCTCATTGGATAGTTTGAGAATCACTTAGAGATAATGCGGTTCCTTCAAAATATTCAATATTGGAATAATGTTGAAACTAGCTTAACTCTTTATAATAAGAGGTTAAGCACTTACAAACTTCTTGGTGAATTGATATCGGTTGTGTTTTGCTTTTGAAGGTCCCTAGTAGCCATTGTATCGAGGTACTTCTCTGATTAGCGAGAACAAAAGTTATCTTATAGATATTGATAGGTGAGCCTCCTTATGGAAATTTCCCAGGGGTTAACATGGTAGCAAGGTCACTGTTTGTACCAACAAAGAGGATAGTTGCATTAAGCCACAACACAGCAACACTGAAAAAGACATCGTAGCAAAGAAAGCTCTTGCCTGGAGTGCATGCCATGAATTGGGAAAGGTATGGAGTTCAAAGTTAGCAGGAAATTGAAAGTGAAGTTGTTTCTGGCAACAGTGGAGTCAGTTCTTCTATATGGGGCTGAAACATGGACGCTCACTAAAGCATTGAAGAAGCAGTTGGACAGTTGTTATACGGAGATGCTTAGAATGGCACTCAATGTCTCCTGGAAAAGTCATACAACAAAAGTCAACTTATACCAGGGACTACCAAAAGTAACATTGAAGATACAGCATAGAAGAATGAGGCTAGCGGGATACTGCATCAGACACACCGATGAAATTGCTAACAAGCGAGTGCTCTGGCAACCAACAGAATGAAGAACCAGGAGAGTTAGGAGGAAGACAACCTATATCAACAACTTCCTGGAGGATACTGGTATGGAAGGTGTAGAGGAGCTGAGGACCATTATGGAAGATCGAGATGAATGGGGAAAATGTGTGGAAACAGTCTTGGGACAACCTGAGGGACGACCTAGATAGATAGACAGAACACTATGAAACCATAGATTCCAAGTGAGCAAGATAGAAGGTTGTTTGTATAAAGTTGAGATTAAACTTCACAAGAATTGTATTTAATGAAAATGTCTATAACTTGCATCATTTCTTTTCCTATCCCTACTGTCAGACTGACTGACTGACTTTCATTTCTCTTCTCTTTGGCAGGTCATGTAAAATAGTTACCAGCAGTGAAAAATGTTAAGCTTGTGGAATGTAAGGTAAGCAAAATCTCTCTCTCTCTCTCTCTTTCTCTCTCTCTTTCTCTCTCTCTTTCTCTCTCTCTCTCTCTCTCTCTCTCTCTTCTCTCTCTCTCTCTCTCTCTCTCTCTCTCTCTCTCTCTCTCTCTCTCTCTCAGCCCATCCCTCCTTGTGTTATTGTCAAAATACATTCAAGTGGAGATATTTATAAATCTACTGGCTTAGAGATGATGATGGTATACTGTCAGCCAGAATTGAACCTGGTTGATACTGAGACCATTGTATTTATGCTGCTGCAATTTATATTCCATTTCTTAACCCTTTGCTTATTTTGAGTATTACATGTGATATACATGACATATTTCCCTGGTGTCCATGCATCATGTATGATACATATTCCCAAATTTTTGAACCACCAGTGTATAAAGACACATTTTGCATGGCATTTACCAATGTCACACTAAAAATGTCTCTTCTGATAGAACTATTTAACCCTTTACCTCTCCTGTATATCACCTTTAATACACAGGACATATTTCTGAGGCATCGTTTATAAAACACATTCCCAGTTTTTTTTGTTTTTTTTTATCACAGAAGTAACTTGGAATTTATGAAAGGAAAGGTTTGTATTACTCAATGTATGAAACAAACATGAATGTTTAGGACAAAGTTATGAAACTACTTCGGACAGGCAAAGTTTTAAAATATTGCCTTATATATAAAGTACTTATCTCAAAATACCAAGTACTCCTATCACTTCTCCTACTATCACTCTTGCTTCTCACTCTGTATAGACATGGATGTGCAAGCAAAGGTGTTTAGTTGTGAGGTCCCTTTAGTTATAAGAGTATTGTTGCCTCATTAGTGCTGGTCTCATGAAAAACATGCCCAGTACACTCTGTAGAGTGGCTAGTGTTGGGAAGGGCATCCAGCCAAAATAAAGTACCCCTGATTCCTTGAGGTGAACAAACCTACCCAGTCTATGCCAGCATAGACAGTGAACATATAACAATTGAGGAGGTGGGGGAAGATCTGATGTTTCTTATAACAAATATGAATATAACTCTATTTCAGCCTACACAGCAGTGTGTGTCTGTGTATGTTGGTAGCATGTAAGTAATTCACTTGAGGTTAACCAGAAGATATACATTCCATTACCATCTGGCTCACAATTCAAATACTAGGAAGATTCAAGTGTTCCTCATTCATATATATCGAGAGAGAGGGAGAGAGAGTTGTTAAATATATGTATATTACATACAGTATCGGCTAAAACCTATAGATATTTTCTCTCTTTTATAGAGTAGCATACAATGTTGTAGTTTAGCCCAAGACCAGCCCTAATGATTCTAAAGGCCCATGATGAAAGTTAATGAAATTGCAGCTATCCCAAATTCCTATCAAGACAATGTAATTAGGGCTATATCATGTAATAAATCTTTCCTTTTTAAGATGGTAGTTTAATTTCAAAATAGTTTGGCTGCTAATTCTTGCTGATCAACCAACAAAGCTCCTTTATTTATCTATATATATATATATATATATATATATATAAAAAAGAGTTTGTGTGGGTGTGTGTGCATATGTTCCTTATGCATTTGAAAACTGAGTTGCTGATTTTGACGTATGGGGTATCAAAAGATTCAGTCATCTTTTGGCTACCAAATAAACTTTATTTTCATTTACATATTTTCTACATTATCTCAACAACCAGCTATAACTATTTGAAAGACGCTACTTTACAACGACCAGGTTTCATTAGAAAGTGAAAATAGTTTCACACTTTCAATTTGAACCAAAATTACAAAGTGTCACATTACGAGATTGATGATGTGTGAATAATGGAAATACTGTTTCTCCAAATTAGTCACTCATTAAACGACATCCATTTCTCTACATGTTATGAGGAAATATAGTCATTCACATGCATATGCACACATACATACGTAATAGATGGATGCATATGTATGTGTATATGAAAGATAATGTGTGTGTGTGTGTGTCAGAGAGAGCGATTGAGTGCCACTTACAAATAACATACAAAAATACATACATGATAACATTCACTTTCACTCACTCATTCTCTCCCTCACTCATGCACACACACACACATTTGATATACATGTACATACATCTTTCACTTTCCCCTCCCACTTCAAAGCAAATGTTGCCTTTTCACCTCCTCTCTTTCAATTTCTGCTCTCTTCAAAGCATAAAGAAATAAAAAAAAAAATTTTACGGATATTAGCAAACAATCATACGATCCCATATGATCATGTTGACAACTTTGCTGCTTCAAACAAAAGAATACCATGAAATAACTTCCTTTGGCATGCGCGCGCGCGCGCACACACACACACACACACACACACACACACACACACACACTAGGTAAAACTTCTGTGCGAATTATGTTATTTCTTGATGTGTGCATGTGCAAAATTACAGCTCAAATCCAACTGAAATGACCTTTTTCTATTCTGTAATTTGTGTTTGTGATGAGCATATTTAAAAACCTGATCTTCAATATAAACTTTAAAAGAAATTTTCCCAGAAATCCTGCCCATTACCTGTTGTTTCTAGGATGTCTGCGGTGACATTTGTGCCCCTCCCCTATTTTTTTTCCCCTAAATTTCTTCCGATTCCTATGTTTTCAATACAGGAGATGAGTATTTTGCCCCAAAAACACATCTATATATATATAAAAATGAGAATGTGTGTGTCTGTGTGCTTCCCTAAAACTCGAGAACTACACAACCAATTTCATTCAAATTTTACACATGCCTTACTTAGGGTCCTGTTTGTGTTTTAGTCAAAATTTTTTAACTTTTTGCATAGTTCGAGCCCACAACAACATCATATTTTGTCCACTATTTAAGTATTACGTGTCAAAAGTGAAACAAAAACACTCATGTCAAATACTTTCACTTTAAAAATGAAACGATTCCACTAACTGAAACAATCACATTTCGATACTGTAATGACAGATACTTTCACTTTAATGGTTTCGTTTTCATACTGAATCTCCTACAGTGAAACTATACTCTCATATATACAGGCATACATACATATATACATACATACATGCATATATATATCAGCACAAATGTATACATATACATGTATATATATACATGTATAATTTAGATGAGATGCAGTTTGGGTTCGTGCCAGGTAAAAGCACTACTGATGCCTTATTTCTAGTGAGACAGTTGCAGGAGAAATACCTAGCTAAGGATAAACCTCTGTACCTGGCTTTCATTGACATGGAGAAAGCCTTTGACAGGGTCCCCCAATCCCTTATCTGGTGGTCAATGAGGAAACTTGGGATAGAAGAATGGTTAGTGAGAGCTGTGCGAGCCATGTACAGAGATGCTGCCAGTAAGGTGAGGGTTGGAAATGAGTACAGCAATGAATTCCGGGTAGAGGTAGGGGTCCACCAAGGTTCCGTCCTCAGCCCCCTCTTATTTATCATAGTCCTCCAGGCAATCACAGAGGAGTTCAAGACAGGTTGCCCCTGGGAGCTCCTCTATGCTGATGACCTTGCCCTAATTGCGGAGTCACTATCAGAACTAGAGGAGAAGTTTCAGGTGTGGAAGCAAGGTCTAGAATTGAAGGGCCTTAGAGTCAACCTAGCTAAAACCAAAATCCTAATAAGTAGGAAGGTAGATAAAACACAAACCCCTTCAGGTAGATGGCCCTGCTCAGTATGTAGAAAAGGAGTAGGTAGTAACTCTATAAGATGTACCCGGTGCAAGCTATGGACACATAAGAGGTGCAGCAACATCAAAGGCAGGTTAACTAGCAAGTTAGTTTTTGTTTGTGGCAGATGTTCAGGTGCAATAAAGACTGTAAACAAACAGGAAACAACTTCTATCTCATTCCAGGGTGAAAAACTAGAGGTAGTCGATAGCTTCCGCTATCTGGGCGACCAAGTTAGTAGTGGGGGTGGGTGCGCTGAAAGTGTAGCTGCTAGAATAAAAATAGCCTGGGCAAAGTTTAGAGAGCTCTTACCCCTGCTGGCGACAAAGGGACTCTCACTCAGAGTAAAAAGCAGACTGTATGACGCATGCGTACGAACAGCCATGCTACATTGCAGTGAAACATGGGCTGTGACTGCTGAGGACATGCGTAAGCTCACAAGGAATGAAGCCAGTATGCTCCGTTGGATGTGTAATGTCAATGTGAATACCCGTCAGAGTGTAAGTATCTTGAGAGAAAAGCTGAACATTAGAAGCATCAGTTGTGGTGTGCAAGAGAGACGATTGCGCTGGTATGGACATGTGGTGAGAATGGATGAGGATAGCTGCGTGAAAAAGTGCCACACCCTAACAGTTGAGGGAACCCGTGGAAGAGGTAGGCCCAGGAAGACCTGGGCTGAGGTGGTGAGGCAAGACCTTCGTACATTGGGCCTCACCGAGGCGATGACTACGGACCGAGACCTTTGGAAATGTGCTGTGCGTGAGAAGACCCGGCAAGCCAAGTAAGATCGTTGCCAGTGCCCCTGGACTGGTTCTTGTGCGGGTGGCACATGAGATGCACCATTTTGAGTGTGGCCGTTGCCAGTACCGCCTGACTGGCTCCCGTAGGATTTTCGAGCGAGATCGTTGCCAGTGCCCCTGGACTGGCTTGTGCGGGTGGCACATAAAAGACACCATTTTGAGCGTGGCCGTTTTCGTGCGGGTGACACGTAAAAGCACCCACTACACTCTCTGAGTGGTTGGCGTTAGGAAGGGCATCCAGCTGTAGAAACTCTGCCAAATTAGATTGGAGCCTGGTGTTGTCATCCGGTTTCACCAGTCCTCAGTCACATCGTCCAACCCATGCTAGCATGGAAAGCGGACGTTAAATGATGATGATGATGATGATGATGATATATATAGATATATATATGTATACATATAGATGTATATGTACATGTATAGATATATATATATATATAGATCTATATGCATACATGTATATGTATACATATTTGTAGATGTATATATATATAGATGTACATGTAATATGTACACATATATACATGCATACAGATATCTATACATATATATACCCATACACACACACATTAGTCAGTTGTTTTTTTTTATCCAAAACTACGTCAAAAGTACTGAATGGATCTTTATGAAATTTGCTTTATGAAATTTGGAAATTATATTCTATGCATAACGGCTATAACCCCCATGAAAATTCATATATTTTTGATGTTGATGAAATTTTAACCATATGGATTCACCTTACTAGGAGCCTACATCTGCTTGATGTACTTCAAATAGTACTCTAGTCCATACCATCTGTACTTTAACCCTTTAGCATTCAGATTACTTTGTCAAACGTCATACTTATATATGCACATTTTATAAAATTAATCCTGTGTTATCTCATAGCTTTGAGATTTCAAAGATATGATTATTTATTTGTAGTCTGACATTGTAGGGTAGGTGTGAGAGGCTGGATCTTGCCAATTTGAACATAAAACAGATAGAATATGGCCAATTTAAATGTTAAAGGGTTAACATTATACCACTATACTTTAAATAATACTCCGCCCTTTCCCTGTCTGTACTTCAAGTAGTACTGTAGTCCCATACTGTATGTACTTCAAATAGTACTCTAATCTACAACCACAAACACAATTTTCTATGAAACATATTACTTCAGTTCATGAGTTCTTCGTAAATAATTCTTTGAGTGACTGTGTGGTAAGTAGCTTGCTTACCAACCACATGGTTCCAGGTTCAGTCCTACTGCGCGGCATCTTGGGCAAGTGTCTTCTACTATAGCCTCGGGTCGACCAAAGCCTTGTGAGTGGATTTGGTAGACGGAAACTGAAAGAAGCCCGTCATATATATATATATATATATATATATATATATATATATATATATATATATGTATGTGTGTCTGTGTTTGCCCCCCTAGCATTGCTTGACAACCGATGCTGGTGTGTTTATGTCCCCGTCACTTAGCGGTTCGGCAAAAAGAGACTGATAGAATAAGTACTAGGCTTACAAAGAATAAGTCCCAGGGTCGTTTTGCTCGACTAAAGGTGGTGCTCCAGCATGGCCGCAGCCAAATGACTGAAACAAGTAAAAGAGTGTTTTGGGAATTCTGAAATCTTATACAATGTTATGATGAAATTCAATATTGTTTACTCTTTTAGTTGTTAGTCCTCATAGTTTGACTATTGTGTCATAGCTATAAATACTGTAGTTGTACTGTGGAGGAGAGAGAGGAACATTAATGTAGCCATGTTAACTCATATTTACAGTAGTTGAAATAAAGCCCTTCTCAACCATTCTTTCCACCATCACTATTGCCGTGTGAAAATGAGGCAGCAGTGAAAACAGTAGCTGAACGCCTAATGTTCTTGAAAAATGTTTTTTTTTAACATTTCGTCTCTATTTAACCACATCACTGTTTGTTCCTTGGCCTTTATAGCTAGAAAATGGATGACAATTGATGATGGGTTGGTGTAAGGCAAAGCAAATAGAATCTGAAATTAACAAAAAGAAAAAAAGTGTTGCCATCATAGACATAAGCATGGCTGTGTGGTAAGAAGTTTTTTTCCCAACAACATGGTTCCAGGTCCACTCCCAATGCATGGTACTTTTAGCAAGTGTCTGCTTCTATAGTCTCGAGCCAGCTAAAGTCTTCTGAGTGGATTTGGTAGGCAGAAACTGAAAGAAGCCTGTCATATATTCATATTCATATTCATATATATATATATATATATATATATATATATATATATATATATATATAAATATATATGTGTGTGTGTGTGTGTGTGTTTGTATGTATGTATATATATATATATAATATATATATATAGTATATATATATATATGTATATATATGTATATATATATGTATATATATATGTATATATATATGTATATATATATGTATATATATATGTATATATATATTTATATATATATATA